>NC_082597.1:600000-782646 GCF_030936135.1 Gavia stellata
CGGCTCCCTGCGTGCCAGCCTGCAGCGTAGGTGCCCCCGGCCGGCTGCAGGGCTGGTCGCGGGGCTGGAGGGCTCTGTGAATATTCATGGCACGAGCGTGCGTGTGGAAGGGACGTCTGGGAGAATGCCTGCTGCTGCTCCCATCGTTGCTGGAGATTGGATGTACTCTGCCTTCATGCTGCTCTGTTGTTCCTGTGGATGCTTTTGCAAGGCCTGAGGAGGAAGGGCACGGTCATACGTTTCCCTACACCGTGGCTGTAGCAGGAGCTGGAACTGGGGGAACCTCCCCTTTATCCTGGTGAGTGTGAACGGCAGGTTTTGATGGAGAGCCATGCCGGTTTGTCTGGCGCAGCAGAGCAGCCTGAGCCCTTCCAGTGGCCCGCGCGTGCTGGCCGGCAGGAGCGTGCCCTTGGGACAGGTCTTTGGCTGCCGGTACTGCGGCCCCCTGCCCTGCTGGGGCTGCCCCCGGGAAATTGGGTACCTCAGGGGTAGAGCGATCTCAGCCCCCTGAGACAGAAAACTGCTGCAGCAGAAGTTGCTGGGGGTGCATGCACTGGGGTGCCGGGCAGGGTAACTTCTGCCGTGATTCATCTGAGTTTTCCAGGGCAGACTTGGCTTTAGGGAAGGTTTGACAGGCTCAGCGACCTGAGACATCTCCCTGCAGAGTGCTCGTCCGGCCGGCTGCTAACGCTGGGGGAAGCTGCTGGGGCCGGGGCTCTGCAGCGCCGCGCTGCCCAAAATCCTGCGCGGAGGACGCGGGCTCCGGTTGGTCTGCGGCGGCCGTGGAAGGGGCTCGGAGCGGGGGAATCCAGTCGCAGTGTGGAAACATGGCTGCTGTGAGCGGCCTAGGTGGGATTAATGTCCCCAGGAGGTAGGGAAGGGAACGGGGGAAAGATGAGCCAGTGCTGGGAGAGGAGAGGGGTAAGCATGGACAGGGGAAGAGAACTGCAGCAGTTGCCTTTCAGCTCTGGCCATCTGGGTTAGGGCCACCCTGCTCAAGCTTTGCATTGCACGTTTTGAATCTGCTTACTGGGTACCAGATCCTGAAGCTCTGCTTAGGCTGAAAAGCCCTCATTAACATTTTGGGAATACGTTAATTCCCTTCCTTTCCTATTCCAACCTGCTGACTTTGATTGGCACTATTTTTTACAATAAATGCTTAATTAAAGGCATAATGACTGTATAATGATTGTATTAAAAGCAAGATGATTATAAAAATCAGCTTAGCAGCTGGAGGCTGCAGGGCTGGAATAGCTCGGAGCAGAAATCAGTGCGGCAGTGCTGTGGAGGCTGTGCTCACAAGTTGATTATACGCAGCATCTCTGTTGCCGTTGCACTCACGGACCCCCAGCCCACGGCCCCCTCATTCTGAACGCTGTACAGAGACTGACTGCAGAAATACCTTCTGCCTTAAGGAATTTCAGCCTCAACCAGCAGTAGGTGGGGGAAAGGCAGATACGCCGTTGCTGACTGCTTAGCGGGAGTACTGCAGATGAGGAGCAGAGCTGTGGCATGAAGGAAGCTACAAAACGTAATGCACTTCTGCATCAGCGCTGGCTGCAGCCTCAGGTCTCTGAGTCAGACAGACCGGCAAGCCAAGTTCAAGGGCTGGCTCCTTATCTGCAGGGTCCGCCACGACCCCGTCCAGCACAAGGAGCCTGAAGCTCTGGGCTACGGCCATGACTGACTGCGTTGGTCCTTGGGCACAGCAGCGCTGTCCCCGGGCAGGGTGAGTCGTGCCAGCTTAGGGGCAGCTTGCTGAGAGCTCGCCGGGCTCCCCTCCTAGCCTCCCTGCCTCCTGCTCCGAGCGCCGCCGCTCCTCTCTGGGCCACCTCCGCTAGTGTGCACGCACGGTCGGCGTACGGCCAAACCAGGTCCTTCTCTGCCCAGTGACCAGCTCACTCCCTGCTCGTGCAGACCTTGTCCCTGAGGAGCAGTGGGCATGAAACGTGACAGTTGGATGCATTGGTCAGCCTTCATGGTGTCTCCTTAAAGCACTGGTGAGCATGACATGAAACTCGGACGGAGCAGAAATGACCCAGGAGAGGGAGCGTGACAAACCCCTGCAGAGCCTGTGTCTTGTCTTCTGTTGGACCATGTGCTGTGCTGCAGGACTGCGCAGGGCCAAGGGCAGCGTGTTCTGGTCTTATCGCTTCTGCCCAGGCTCCTGCCCTCCTCTTCTAATGGCACTCAGGTGGATCCCATCTGCTCCTGGAGACTTTTCAGGTCCCCAGGCCTTGAGCTTAATTGCTTTTACCTGCCTGCATCGGAAGGTGCCAGGAAAGTTGCAATGTAGTCAGTGGCAGATGGTGCAGGCAAGGGTGGTCTGAGCTTCCTCCGCCGTGCCAGTTCCCTCTTTGTGCCCGTTCTTCAGGTCATGTCCCCATTCATCCACGATGATCTCATTTCCTCCACTGCTATATTTGACCTGTGCCACCTCAGGTCTCGTCTGGACCCAGCTGTGCCTCTGTGCCTCTGTGGTAGCTGGAGCCCCAAACGTACCAAGATACAGAAGAGGCAACTTAGAAAGTGCCCCTCACCCCAGACTTGCGCCGTGGGTCGGGGTAGTCTGTGTGAAAAGCTGAGGGGTTGCAAGTTTAATAAAGCATAAACACTTAATATGATCTTCAAGGGCAGTTTTCAAAAACACTGCAAGCTATTTAAGCATGCGCTGACGAAGCAATGGTAGGAGCAGATGTTGAGAGAAGTCCTTTTTGTTTCTTTTTGTTTAGAGCTGTGTGCCTCTGCCAGCACTGTGCCCAGGTGGCCAAGAAGGCCAATGGCATCCTGGCCTGTATCAGAAATGGTGTGGGCAGCAGGAGCAGGGAGGGGATCGTGCCCCTGTACTCGGCTCTGGTGAGGCCGCACCTCGAATGCTGTGTTCAGTTTTGGGCCCCTCACTCCAAGAAGGACATTGAGGTGCTGGAGCGTGTCCAGAGAAGGGCGACGGAGCTGGTGAGGGGTCTGGAGCACAAGTCTGATGAGGAGCGGCTGAGGGAGCTGGGGTTGTTCAGTCTGGAGAAGAGGAGGCTGAAGGGAGACCTTCTCGTTCTCTACAACTGCCTGAAAGGGGGTTGTGAGGAGGTGGGTGTTGGTCTCTTCTCCCAAGTGACAAGTGATAGGACAAGAGGAAATGGCCTCAAGTTGCGCCAGGGGAGGTTTAGATTGGATATTAGGAAAAATGTCTTTCCTGAGAGAGTGGTGAAGCACTGGAAGAGGCTGCCCAGGGAGGTGGTGGAGTCACCATCCCTGGAGGTGTTCAAGGAACGTGTGGACGTGGCACTGCGGGACATGGTTTAGTGGGCATGGTGGGGTTGGGTTGATGGTTGGACTTGATGGTCTTACAGGTCTTTTCCAACCTTGATGATTCTGTGATTCTGTGAATAGGTTATGTCCATCAAAACGCTGGTTATATGTTTGTCGCAGATGTTCTAGTGGTCCTAGGTGGGAAGCACTGCGTCGCTGGCTGGCAGCGTTCAAGCACAGGTTGTGCCTGTGGGCAGGAGCTGCGAGGAGGGACCGGACTCTGTCACTTGGTCGTTACCAGCACTGCCGTGCTGCGCTGTTGCGCAGGGGAGGTTACAAGTCTGCAGAGCTGTTCTGCTTGGAGGGGGTCCCTTTCGTGGCCTCCTAGACAGAGCTGCCAACACAAACCTGTGCCTGGGTGGTCCGATGTGAAAGGCTGTGAGGAACCAGTATGTGCAAACCTCTGCTAGAGCCATCAAGGCTTGTTTGGTTTGTGTTCTTCTGAACTGGGCTTAACAGCGTGCTGGTCCCCTGCCTGTGCTGGTGGGTCTGAGCTCCTGGGAACAGGATGAGTGGTGATTTCTGCCCCTCAGGCACACGGCATAGTCCCTAGCAAAGGCAGTGCTTCTCTTCTTATGGACGGAGCTGGTCCAGCCTTGCAGAAGACACTCCTGCGACAAGAATCCAGCACAGCCTTAGTGTCCTCAGCTTCAAGCCCAGCTGCACGTACTGCCAGGGCAGGTGGCTGCTGCAGCGTTACTCGGCTGATTCTTTGGACCACTGTAAAATTGAATTCTCCCCAGGATTTCTTCGGGAACAATGAGGAAACACACCCCACCCCTATTCTTTTATTTCTAATCCAGCAGTGAAGGTTTTCCTTCCTTTTCATCCTTCTCTGTTTTAAAAATCGTTTAGCTAAAGTACAATGAATGAAAAGTAGTAGGGTATCAAAAAAGTCACATCCATCATCTTGGCCTCTTCCCGTAAGCAGATCGAAGTGCCCTGTCCTCAGAGTTAGCTTTAGTTTGGGGTCTTTTTTGTCCCTTCCTCTTGGGATGATTTGCATTTTCTGCCTGACTTGGAAGTCTGTGATCTGGCGTGCTGAATTCCTGCCGGAGTTGCTTGGCTTTAACACCAGTTCTGCTGGCTTTGCTATTCTGAAGATGCTTCGAGAGCATCCTTTCCTCAGGAGCCGCGCACCTGACCAGGTAATCTTCTCTGCTTGTTCAGTTCAACATGGCAGGCTGTAGCCTGGACTCAGGCCAGCACGTGCAGCTGCAATATTCACTTTTTTCATCCACTGACAACTATAAATCATACCAACAATCTCATGGGATCACTGGAGGCTGCAGTTTGAGCAAGCCAGGGCACAGGCTCTGCGTTGTCGGGCATTTGATACGCTACACTGACACTTTTTCTGCCCAGGACTAAAAGCATCTTAAAACATGCTCTGGTGCAACGGTAGTTTTCAACTCTTAAAATTCTTAGTGAGACAATTCAAAAGGGGATTTTAGGTCTCCTCTGTATGGTCTTAATATTTGTACTCTTATTTGCTCTCCTAGCTCCTGCTGTGATTCAAGGAGAGAGAAGTTGGAGGAGAAAGGAATTCTTCAGTCTTTATTAATCTGTTGTCTTCATTTGAGGGGGAAGCATTATTCTGCTGCAAGAGTAAACTTGCATAGTAGACTCTGAAGCTCTCCTTTAACTGATCATTTTCACTAATGGGTTTTTGGTCAAGATCTCCACTAGCTGCCAAGATTAGTCCATCTCTGGTCATAGAGAGCACCTGCAAACTCAGCAGAGGTGAATAAGTGACTGGAGAGCCCATCGGCTTTCTACCTACGTGGAGAGCTGACGTTTTCGTGGCAGGATGTCTGAAGACTCTCCCCTTCTGAGCTGACGCTTTCTGTGTTGGATTTCTTTCGGGAGTAATTTGGTTTAATATTATAAAGAAGACGTAACCTTTGAGCGAGATAAGTCCACTTATTTTGCTTTGAGACTTTGAAGGAACATGGGTGGGGGAGATGAGCTGTGGTTGAAGGATGCCAGATGGCCCTCACGGAGGAGCAGTCACACGAACCCTCTTGGGATGGGAATGGCTGGAGGCTGCTGTAGGAAGCTTCACGTGCACTTAGGTCCTGGTGTGACCTAGCAGTGGCGCAGCTAACCAGGTGCAGGTGCTCCTGCATTTGAGCTGCTGAGTTGTTGGTGTGGTTAACTGCTCTGAACACCAAGCACAGGACTCCCTGCGGGGAGGTGCGGAGGAAGAGTCCGGCTGTGGGAAGCGTGTTAGGTCGAGGCAAGACCTGGGTAGGAGTTCTCGCCCCAGTGGTGTTCAGCCTCTTAAGGCAGGTAACACTGCTGCAGCAGACGTGCTGGGGTCTACGGCAGGAAGAAGTGTGGAGTGCCTTTGTTAGGGAGAATTACGCACACAGAAAGGGCTGGGAGAGGGTCCAGCCTCAGGATCCATGTAGAACTTCCCCTTGGAGAGCAAAACGCTTTCCTTCACAAATCGAAATTGCACTGGGGTGTGCTCCTGTTCATGGGCAGTGTGGGAGTGGCTCACTGTCCACGCGCGGTTCAGTAGTGTGTTTTGAGGTCTCTGTCAGCGCAGGTGCACTCAGTGGGATGGTGAATGTGTCTCTGGAGTGGAAGACATCTATATCCATGCCTGACTGAGAGGAGGACTCCATTGCCATGTTGCGTGCAGACTCCGGCTTCTCATCTGTTGTCAATAAAGGATCGAGTGGTGTCTAATAAAGGCTCGTTCAAGTGTCACTGGGATCAAAAGCCTGCCCAGAGCATTTCAGTGGAAGGTTATGAGGCTGGTGGACAAACCATTTTTTCTGTTCGTGTGGTGGCCCCATATGAATCTTTCCTATTTTCTCTGATTTCTTTTACTGCCAACTTGTCTCTCCCTTGGTTTTTTATTAATCAACCCAAGTGAAATCTGTTGTTGTGATGAAAGGACCCTGCAACATCTGCCAGATGGATTGTACGCAGTCAGTTTATTAATGTGATGGGGCATTTAAAATCAGCACTTATAATTGCATTTTAATTTCATAACAAATAAAGCAGCTGTGCAGAGTGAAAAGTTGGGCTATTGTGGCATATACCGGGGGCTCGCTGACTCTAGAAATGCCTTGGGTTTTACAGCTTGACCCATCAGGGTCTGTGAATTTCATCAGATAAGAGGGTGTGAGAGTCCCCCAGTTGCGGGAGTTAGGAAGGCTGTAGCCGCGTTGTGCTGGTGACTACGCCTTCCCAGGTCTGACATTCCCGAGACCTGCGTGGCCCAATTGGTGGGCTGCTTCTGGAATGAGGATACTGTTAACGTTGGTTCGCAAACACTCCCGGGGTTTGGGTATCAGGGGTGTGAGTAATTGTGCATTTGAGAGTACGTAGCCTGTGCACGCAGGATGCGCTCAGGCTTACTAGAGTGTGTGCGTACCCTTGGGCGTTGGGCTTGGGCGTTGAGCTGGGAGTTAACAGGCCTCAGAGCAAAGGATTTAAAGCCATGTGAAACTTGACGTTGCTTGGCTTATTCCAGTTTTGACTATGTGTCACTATAGATACAGGCAAATTAAATGGAAAGGAGGAGAAACCTTTCCTAGTGTGGGAAAACAATAATAGGAAGAAACTCAGAGCCTGATAAGCTCTGGAACTAAGTGAAGGTCACAGCACAATACCGCTGCTCAGATGAGGGACTTGACCAAAAAATGGGTCAGTTGCTGATGATTTTTCAGAGCTCAGCAACAGTAATTTACAGCTGACATTGAGCAAAACTGTGCTGTCGGCGTGGTTCTGGCAGGTTCCCTTTTCCTGGGTCCCTAGTACGGCACTGGCTCAGAAGTGAAAAACGTGAAGGTGAAGAGTGTGGTTGAGAGGCCATGTCATCTCCCCGTTAGCCTCTCAAACAGATCTGGGTGCTTTGAATAATACCCAGGTTACGTGAGAGATTGTCCGGGACATGGAGTTGTTGCACAAGTCGAGGCAATGTTTGCTGGGAAATTATTTTGGAATAAAACAGCCTACAGACCGTGTGGCAGAAGCACCCCTTTCCTCTTGACTTGATCTTGGATTACAAGTATGTAGTGGTGGTGTTTCCATGATGTGATGTGCGTCTAGTCTTGGAGTGAGGTCAGGGTACCTGTTCCACTTTTTTTTTCATTTTGTAGCCTTATGGAGTTTGTCTTTGCTTGTAACGCACCTTCCAGGGACCAGCTCTGCTGGCGTGGGGTTGGACATAGATCTCAGCAATGCAGTCAAGTTTACAGCTTCAGCCACACTTGGCAGCTGCGTATTGCTGCTGATCTGGAACTGGAAGTCATCCTGCGTGCCCGGGGGTTTAGGAAGCCCTGAAGCTCTGTGGCATATGGACAGCAGTAGTGCTATTAGCACGAGGGTCCCAGATGATCATCTTCATGGATTACTGAGCTCTGCAAATATGCCCCTTGCAGTCACATTTCAGGTTTGAGAGAGACACGAACGCTGTGTCTGCCTTTCTCCTTCGCCACCGAGGGCATCTTTCATGGTGAGGGTGGCTTCGGGATGTCCTTCCCGTCGGAGTGGTCAGGGGAGGTCTCTGAAACCCAGGTCCGATACCCCTCTCTGGGTGTCAGCACACCCCTTTGTGCCGCCTCTGGGTTTCTGAGGTGTGCCTTATCCCCAGGTTTGAAAGTCTCTGGGTTCAGATTCCGTATCTGTCCCCCAAAAGGCTTCCTGATAGTCATTTAATAGATAAAACAAGCAGAATGGCTTTGTCCCTTGCTTGTAGCTCAAGACGCAAGATGCGAATTCTGATGTTTTTCTGCCCCTCAGGGGGCTGAAACTAAATTAACCTGTTATCTAGGAATTTGGCCATGACAGCTCCCAAGGAGACAGAAAGCCCGCAAACGCGGCAGCGGGTGAGATCCAGGCGCAGTGCCTGAGCGAGGCTGACGGGGAGCTGCAGCGGGGTCGGAATCGAAGGGAACGCACCGGCGTCCTGCCTCTCGCAGTCCCCGGGTCAGCGAAGGAAAGGGCAAGTCTGAACAGTGCCGGAGTGGCCTCGAGAGAGCAGTGATAAGCAGGTTTGCGTTGGAGCGTTAGGGAGGGTCACAGCGAGTACTAGGGCTGTCCTCAAAGGCTGCCCGTGCCGCTCCGCAGAGGAGTGCTGGAAGGAGCAAGATGACATCATTAGAGCAAGTGGGACGCCTTGGGGGCGAGATAAGTGTGAAGGACCTCGGCAGAGTTCCCTGTGGGAGTCCGAAGGGAAGATGAGCAGAGCTATGGGTAAGAGTTGATAGGAGGAAGCCTGTGAAAAATGAAACTAAGGGTGTTGCACACGGGGAAGCGGGGCCTGCGGAGTTTTCCTTGTTGCCCTCTAAGTTGTTCTTTATCTTCATGCATTAACTTGTCCCCAGCACAGCAGAATCGGAACTGGAAGTCACGTTCGCGCACTGCAGTAGCTGTGCTGGTATAGCCGGGGTCCCTTCAGCCTCTCCCCTCGTCAGGGACTTGGCAGCGCTGTGAGCGAGGGCTTGGCTGTGAAATGGCTTGTTTGTTTGATTTTAATGTCCTGGAATAGATGGTGGGTGCAGTGTGTTATGCAGTGTGATGTTGCTAGCCCATGTGAAAGGCATATCTTGGTAGCATCTAGGGTCCTGTCAGGTTGGAGACCCGCTTTCTGCTGTGCAACAGGGAAGAGGCAGGACCAGATTCTGGAACTGCGAGTTGTGGAGTCAAACAGCAGAACGGCTGGCAATGCAAATATGGGGTGCAAAGAGGTGGTCTTAAAGAGCTGGTGCTGCTGAGCTGGTTCTGTATGTAGGCTTTAAGGGTTAAACGGGATTGAAATGAAGGGAAGGAACACAAGGGGAAAAACATAGTCTTTGGTCGGGACAACCGCCTTGTCATTTGCAGCTGGCTAGCGTCCATAAGCATCATTTCAGTAGGGAATTTTCCACAAGACCTGAAGGATGCTACAGTGGATTCTTCCAAGGGGGAAGTTTGCAGGGTGGAGTGTGCAGGAGGCAGCATAACATGGTCTGGAAGACGTGCTTGGGGATGAGCAAGGGCTGCGATTGGGGTGGGGGAAAGTAGGGTCAGGTCCATGGTAGAACAGCAGTGGAAGGTGGATTTGTGCCTCAAAGAAGAAGGTAGGAATGTCTGCATTTGGTATGAGAGTGGAGAGGGAGCCAGCGAGAGAACCCTCAGGAGTCGCTGAGAGGAAGCCAAGATGATTTTGGCAGCTGCTGTGGGCTTTTCCTCCAGGGTCCTGCAGCAGCAGGTTAAAGGATCCTTGCAGGCAAACCCAAATCGAGGATGGGGCGGTCACTTGGGCTTCTTGGTCAGGCTCTGGAGCACAGAGCGGTATAGCACGACGCTGGGAAATGGCAGTGGGGCTTGACTGGCCGGGGTGTGGGATCCAGAGTTGATGGGCTATGACTTCCTTCATCAAGGAATTTTTTTCCCAGCATGTCTTGTTTGTTAATTTCTTCAAAGCGTATTTAAGCATTTCGTGTGCGCATCCCATCATGACTGGGTATATGCCTCATTACCATGTTTATAGCTATTCAAATAACCAGTGACCTTCAGAGCTGATGGTTGTGTGTATGAGTCGCCCAGCTTGCATCAAGGATTCGTAGGCCTCAGTAGACCATTTATTTCTCCCCTCCTGGCAGCGCCAGCTTTTCCTTGACCGCTGTGGTATTGCCCACTCGGTCTAAGGCCCCCGGGGGAGAGGAGGGCTGTCACAGGGAGTCCTGAGCACGGCGCCGAAGGAGACGGGCCTGACGTTACAGAAGAAAATGAAACAGGCTTTTGGAGCGACTTGTCGGGAGAGACTGCTGAGAGATGGCATCCACATGTCAAGTCAGGCCCTGCTGAAGTCCAGCTGAATCCAAGCTGCTGCTCCGAGTGCTGTCCTTTTGGTGTGCCAGGCAGGAACTGCTGTAGCTTCAGAGCTCCTTGGCACCCATCTGCTCCTTTCTCTGCCAGCCCAAAGCTCATGCTCTCTGTACCTCATTCCTGAAGAAGTTGCCTGTTTATACAGCAAGAAAAGTTCGAATGAGCCGACCGAGGCCGAGGTACCTACCTTCTTCACCTCTGCCATCGCTGGTAAGACCAGGCTTCAGCAATCCCAGGTCCCCGAGATCAGTGGGATAGCCCACGGCGAGGCAGGCATACCCTCAGTGGAGGAGGGTCGGGGTAGGGAACATCCAACCAACCTGGACCTACGCGCGTCCACCGGCCTGATGAGACGCACCCATGAGTGCCGAGGGAGCTGGCTGATGGCTTTGCCAGGCCACTCTCCGTCATCTCGGAAAGGCGGTGGTGGTCAGGAGAGGTTCCTGATGACTGGAAGCAAGCAAATGCCAGTCCTGCCTTTGGGAAGGGCGAGGAGGGAGGAGAGTGTGGGGAACTCCAGGCTGGTGAGTCTCACCTTGACCCTTGGGAAGGTGATGGAGCAACTGACCCTGGAAAGCATTCCCAAACACCTGAAGGGCAAGATGGTGATTGGGAGTAGCCAGCCTGGCTTTGTGACGGGGAAATCCTGCTTAACCGAGCCGATGGCCTTCTACAGTGAGGTGGCTGGCTTGTTGGGTGAGGGGAGAGCAGCGGCTGTTGCTTGTCTTGGCTTGAGCGAGGTTTTTATGTTGTCTCATGTAACATCCTCGGAGACAAACTGGTGAAATATGGACAACTTTCAGTTTTTCCTTTTATTAGAATAGACTCAGTCTGCTGTTACCTTAAAATCTGTGTTCAGCTTGATGTCAGACAGGCTGAAACTTCAGTCCTTCCAACCCTCAAGAGGCAGCAAATCTTAAAAAGGAGTACTATGTGATTGAAGAGCCAAGCATAACGATACAAGAACAGAAGGCTCTGGAGAGCCGGATGAGCTCTCCTCCACGAAGGGCTGGTTTGGAAGTTGGAAATACAAAGTACTAGAAAAGGGAAATTTTCCACTGGGAAGTGTTAGCAGAGCTTCTAAAGCATGGATGAGAGCAGTGGGAAATAAGGTATGGGATTTGCGTCTGTTCCAAATTGTGACAACGTCATTACCTTTGGAGAGCAGGAGCATTTGCATCTCAAGAAAAGATCTAGAGATGAGACCGGAATGAGTCTCCTGGTTGGTTTGTAAATCAGGCTTGCTTGTTTGTTTGTTTTTCCCTTGCTTCCTGTAGGACTAATGCCGAGATACAGGCAATCATGAAGTTCCTCTTCTTTGGGGAATTTGCTTTGGCTGGCATGGAGCAGTGCTTAATTTATTAATAACTCTGGTGTTTGCATTTAGCTATGAGTGACACAAGGGCACTATGCTGACGGGTGCAGGGATAAGTCTGATAGTGCTGGCTGTGAAGCGTTAGCAGGGAGCTGAATGGGAAAGGTAGCAGCACATGGTAGAGTGTGGATATGTCTGTGCCTTCTGCCAGTCAGGATATCAAATACCAGAGTAATTCAGGTGTGTATTTGTTAACTAATTAAAAAACAGTTGTCCACTCAGTTACCAGCAACAGAAATCCCAGCCGGGCAGTAGGATCATGGTCCATGTCGGGGGTAAAGTGTGCTGACCTGCGTGTAATCGCATGCTCCTTTTTTCCTGAGCTGAAAGTCCCATACATCTGCCAACTGGGAGTTAAGCCTTATGTTGTGTTCCCACCACTGGCTCTTGGCTGCCTTACCTGGGAAGGACAGCTTCCCCTTCCAGCCCTGCGCGCCGCTCGGGGCGGCTGGTGAACACCAGGAGCGAGTTCCCCAGAGGCGCTGGCCCCGACGGACATACCGAGAGCACAAGGACTCCGGCATGGCCGGGGCTGCTGATATTTTGGATCAAGACAGGAAAAGAGAAAAGAAACCGTTTTCCGCAGAGGTCTTTGACTTGGAAGGCACCACTGCGCTACTGAAGAGCGCTAATCGCAGTGATTTGTGTGGAGATTACCAGCTGGGGCAGAAAGCAGTGCAGCTGACGTGTGTGAAGCCTGAACGCTGGAGGAGGTGCAGGGAGGAACCCCGGGGGTGGTGGAGGACAGCAGGACGGCGCAGAGGTGACGGGCAGCAGCGTGCTCATTTGAGCACGGTGCTCCTGCCTCCCCCCGGCCTCCCCATGCTATGGAGAAGCAGGGACATCCAGGAGAGAGAAGCCAAGCGTCTGGCCTCCACGGCCCTTTGTGTCTCTCACCGTGTTTCAGCTGTAGGTGGAAGTGTCTTCATGGGGAGGCAATCTGAGAGGACAGCTTTTTGGGAGTGGGGGGCTCACCCTTTCAAACCAGGCATTTTTGTGCGTTCTGCAGAGCGCCCAGCCCGTTCTGAGGTGATAGGTAAAAAAGTGAGGAGCGATGGGATACTGGGAGTTGTGCGGCATCCTTGTGCTATGGTGAAGAGGAGCAGTAGCTGCTGGTGGTGTGGCTCTGACACCCCACGCAGCCATAGGATACCTGCATAGCCTTGAGGTACAGATTTTGTTATTATCAAGTTCATCTCCTTCTACTGAGGATTGAAGATCCGGTTGCTGGGGATCATGTCGTACCAGTGGTCTCATTCACTTGGTGTTTTCCTGCCTCTGAGCTAAATAACTGCTGATCAGCTCTGGTCCTTCTGCCTGGTTGCGGTGCAGCCTTAGGAGAGCGAGACAGCAAGGTTTCCCCGTGCTTGCTGGTTGCCTCATCGCTGCCATCCCGTTGCCAAAGGGCCTTTTCAGTAATCAGCCATAGGAGGTTCCTCACCTTTTGTGGGGGCCTGCGTGATGGTCGGAGGGAGCATCCAGCAGCCTCCAAGGTCCCTGCCTTTGTGCTGGGTCAGGTCCCGAGACTTGTCGGCAAACCTGCGGTCTCTACCTCTGGGAGAAGCAGCTCTCTCTTTAACGGCCAAATTCACTTGCGTACGTTTCGGGTCGTAGGCAAGCTTGAAATGAAGTTTCTGCTATCAAAGCCACAAGGTTAAGTTAAGATTACAAAGTTGGAGAAACACCCATAGGAAAAAAGCATAAGGTGAGATGATGTGAGTTTAAAATAGAGCTGGCGTCAGCCTTTTCCTTCACCTGTTGTCCAGGGATTTGTTGAGGAGTTCAAGAATCCAGTTTAGTGTCCCCTCTCTGTACTGAGGGGTTTTATAACAGCTCCTGAAGCTTCAGAGCAAGTCCCAAGAAACCCCACGTCTCTGTGCTAATCAAGTGGATCTCTTGATGAGGTGAGCTTGTCTTTAAGAGCTTGTTATCCCGATAACGCTGAGGGAATGCTTTTGAGATCGTTGACAGCCCGGACCCCAGGATGCTGACTCTTCCGTTTATTTTTTGTCTGGATGTCAGATGAATTGCCATTACGAATGCTACACCGTAATGTTTTCCAAGGGATGTATCACTTTGGGGTGATGTGAAGCAGTTTCTCTTGATCTATAGCGTTTTATAGGCTACATCTAACACGTTAACTCACAATCTGTTCCAGAGACCACTGTGTTATAAAGAGTTAGGGAAGCGTTGTGAGCCACGGTAACCTGAAAACATATGTAACTGCTGCTCTTCTCCGCTTTCTTGGATCAGGATGGTGCCATTAATTGGCCTTGTAAGTGCTTGAATTCAAGCGAAAGGTGCACGTCAGCCGTTTTCTGGATAAAATAGGGGTAATATCTGGGCACTCTGGATATAATATATGCATGGGGGACATCCAGAAAGACTGGTAATGATTCTCACCTCCCTTTTTTCTCTCTTACATTGTGTGCATTTTTGTTCTCTTGGGTGCTCTGGGAATGACAATCGCTTTCTCTGTGGCCCTAAGAAATGTGCTAGTCACAGCTGATGCATTTTTAAATGTCCCAGAACAATCCAGATCTTCCTTGCAGAACCTGCTAGCATAAGGTGTGGGGGATCCAGTTGCAGGGAACTGGGACATGACAGCTGACATCAAACGTACATTTGCTGGCAATGGTTTTCATAGCAGAAACCTCAAACTGTTTAGTAACCTTGAATGGTGCTGGCTAGTCAGTCTCCTTTGGACCCCAGTTCATTCTTCAGGTGTAATAAGTGTTGGTTTTGTCTGTAGCTCTTCAGTAGATTGTGTCCTGGCTACCTGAAAGCCATCCTTTTCAGCTGGCAGTTGGTGAGGAGTTCAAGCTGATACTTCCCTGGTTTAATGAGGACGCTCTTGATGTGATTCTCTGTTAAAATCTCCTTGACTCTGAATTCATTTAATCTTCAGAGCACACTTCAAGACTTCCTTTCTGTTTCTCTAAGCTTTGAGCAAGTGAAAACAAGGCTTAATGGGTTGGGAGAATTTTGCTCTGGCAGCGAAGTACCTTCCTGTTTGCTGTGTCATTTAGAGTGAAGCAGCTCTAGGTTTTCTTGAGTACGGGACGGTCAGGACACCCCAGTTCTAGGAGTGGCTTGTGTTGTCCCCTTGGCCAATTTCTTTCCCTCGCTGCATCTCATTTTCCGTATGGGGCTGTGATTTCTCTGTTGCTCTGAGGATGTCAGAAGTTACAGTAAGTAGAATGTTTCCAGGAAATGGTTTTATCAAAGCCCATGTTATGTCTGGGTCCCCCATTAACAATCCTTCTTACAAAGACGGACGGTGCCAACTCGCGGTTTCATTTTTGTGGCACGTGGCTGCATGAAGACCATTATCTACACTGTCTCTCTTCTGGACATGGGTGAAAGAAGCTTTTGAAGGCTTCTTGAGGTGCTTTTTCCTCCAGACCACGTATGACCCCAAAGAAATTTTCTGTGCGCTGCCCTTTGGTGTTTCTACTGCGTTAACACTAGACGATGGTCATTCTGGCCTTCCCTTTTTCTGGGAGCCCTGCTCATTCTCACGTACCCGTTTCTTTCTTCCCACAGTGCTGAGTATTGGCGAAGGTGGCTTTTGGGAAGGAACCGTGAAAGGAAGGACTGGCTGGTTCCCGGCAGAATGTGTTGAGGAGGTGCAGATGCGACAGTATGATCCACGGCAAGGTAAGCTGTTTTCTTAGTTCTGAGTTTCTCTCAGCAGAGACGCTGGACAGCCCCGGAAATTCGGAAGTATCCATTTCAGATTTCTAGCAGTCTCTGAGTCTTCCCATTCTTTGTAATGGGCAATGGATGCATCTGAAGAATTGTACCTCAAGGTGTTAGTTCATGTTACCGAGTGCATTAGCATCCAGCGGTAGACAGCTGGTCCATGTAAGTGTGTGGTGCTGTCGTGAGGAGAGCAATCATCGTCCCTTCTGTGGAGACTGCTGTACTGGGAGGGTGTCCTGCAGGCGACAGTGAGTGATGGAACAGGAGAGTGTGACTGTTGGTCTGAACCTCCAACCCTGCATTATGTTTCAGGAGACTTCAAAAGAAGACGGTAATTTGCATGTGTTTGTTCTAGTCAACCAAAAATGTTAAAACTGGCTGTGGCTCAGCCCTGGCACTCCTGACCCTCCGTCTCCAGCGCCAGTCACCACCTAACAGGAATTTGCTGTTCCTGGAGGACAGCAGTGTCAGGAGGAGCTGCGGATTGCACGTGCCAAACAGTACGGTGTTCTTGGAGGTCACTGTGACTTAATGGGTCTCCTGCTGTTGTGGGGTACATCCCCACAGCTTACCCCTTGCCACTGACAGCTGCCCGGGCAGCGTTCCTCTCCCAGCCTGAGGACTGGGTGGGAAACACTTCTGGCAAACCTGAACTTGTCCCACTGTGAAGCAACTGAAGAGAACATCTGGATTTTTTTTTTTCCCCCCAATGTATTACGTAGGAGAGAAGTGGCCCTGATTTGACCGATTCAGTGAAGTCCACTTTGCATATTAAATGAGCTTTAAAATTCCCACAGCTGGATTCTGGTGAGAGTTAAACCTTGATTGCAAAGTTGGAAACAAAGCTGTGGAAGAGAAATGAAAATCAGTAAAATACCGTTCTCTTGTTTTACACAACAGCTAGTTTTAATTAGTTTCTGGAAGCCCGAACCCACTTACAAAGTCTTTTCTTTGCTCTAATCCCAGTCCTTCCTGAGAGTTTTAAATGTACATGTTTGCACCCTCAAGCTCCTTACCGGGATGCTTCGATTCCGTAAGTGGGCCACTATCTCGGTGTGGGCTGTGATGAGGTGGTGGCAGGTCACGTGTGCCCGGGGACACTTGCACGTCAGTCCCTGTGGATAGTGTTCGGTGCCTTTGGGACCTGGCCTCGTGGCCGTGGTGGGTGCAGTGGGAGGGGAGCTCCGCCGGTAGCACTACGAACCTGCACGCTGCAGGGTCTAAGCAGCAAAGCTTTTCTCCCCCCACCTCTGACTTGCTTCAGCTGTTAGCTCTCCAGGCTGCAGTTCCAGCTTGTGTTCCCGGTGCTCATTCGTATTCTGCCTTCAAATTATCTTCCGAAGTGCTTCATCTTACTGCGCTGGTCACCCCTGCCTTCGCGCGCTCCTGGCCGGAGAGGGCTCCTGTCTGAGCGCGGTGGTGTGAACTCGGCTGTACTCGGGCCCCATTGGAAGTGAAGCAGATGTGTTTCTGTTGTGTTGACGGGAAACACTTGATGACAGTGAAGACCTGAATGGGATATTCCTCCTTTTTTAGGGGTTGTTAGGGCTGACGAGTTGGGACTTCCACTGTGAAGGTTCCACCTTCCTCCCTCTCGTGCTGCTTTGGAGCTGTACTCTGGAGCCATTTCAGTGTGCAGGGGCTGTTTGCCCTGTCCTTTTGTGATGCTAAATAAAAAAGAGAATAGACTAATCCTCGTGGTTTATAAGCCCTTCCTGTATCTAGGAGTTCATGTTTGCTGGGTGCCGCCTTGGAGAATGTTACGTGTTTGGGTTAAATTGAAGTTGTATAGTGAAATGTGAAAAACAGATGGTGCTTAGACACTACAGCTGGAGCAGAGGTATGAGCATTTTCCTCCAGTTGTCCATACTGTTTAGTTGTTGGCATGTCCCCCAGCGTGGTTTTGGCTTTTGCCGACTTTTACTTTTCCAGACAAAGCTCAGGCACAATTTTCAGGTACAGATTGTTTGCAGAAGGTAGTTTGGATAAGGCCATGATGTTTGTGCACAGAAGAGTTTAGCTGCATGGACATGATGTTGCTCTGCCACTTCTCATCAAGATCAAAGAAAGAGAAGTGTCTATCTTGTGAGTTTAAGTATCGCTGATTGGGCTGTGCACTGGTGGAAAGGTTTTGGCCTGACTATGCTTTGCTGGGGAACGAAGCCACATCAGACTTGCAGACATCTCCAACTGTGTTTATTGATTGAGGAAAGTAGGGGGGCTGCATGGCGGATACCTGACTAGGCTCTTGTTGGAACAGATTGAAGGTGACTGTGACAAGGATGAGAGCAGTTCAGGAAATTCATTGCGATCTTCATTGAAATTCAGAGAGAGCAACTTTCAGGGTTGACATTTTGGAGATGGTATTAGGATGTTCCTTCAACCTGCATGTCTTTTCATGCTTTGAGGGAAAAGGCCACGAGCTGCATATTGATCTACCTAAATGAGCCAAGTTCTCCTCTAAGGGTGCCTCTGGGTCAGCACGTCCCTCCCAGGTCCCAGTTCGTAGACGCTGTGGTGCTTGTTGACGCCGAAGGAAGATGTCCAGTTGCCCACCTCTGTTACAGGCCCCAAGGCAGAAACTTAACGTTTCTCACTTGCCAGTGAGGGTCTCCTTAGATATCTCCTGTCTGTGGGACTGGAATCCATTGGGGCCTAAACAGAGTTTCTTTGGTAAATAACTCAAACTTTCTGCATGTTCTAAATGTATTTCTTCCAGCCCTACTGAGTCGGAGATCTCTGCTTTTGCCCATCTTCCGACAGAGATGATCCTTCTTGTGTCACCCTGACATCCTGAGAGGAGATCCAAGTTCTAGTTATTAATCCCATCACTTCATTACACACTTTTATGCCTGTCTGCACCTCCTCTAACACCATACCTTATATTCTGCTTAAAGTGGTGTGACATTTCTGTTGGATTCAGGGAATTAATCTTTCTGTGCCTTCCATGTGGTTGAAACAGCCCTTGTCTGTCTGCCAAGATAGGATCAAGCTCATCAGGTGGTCCTCACAGCTGGTGGTAGTCTGAGATCTGTGGGTGTGAGAACCGGCATGCAAACACCGGCTAGTCAAATGTCCCTGGATCCATTGTGAGATTACGGTGCGTAGACCTGCCTTTGGGCAGTGGGTGTGCCTCCCCTCAGACCTCAGGCTGCTTCGTGTGATTCTGCACAGGACTGTCTTTGTCTGCCTGAGTGGAGGCACCGGTGGAGCTTGGGACCGGAGGGACTGCGCTCCCGCTCCCGCTTGTTGAGCGGCCACTTGGAGCTTCATTCACGCTTGCAGAGATGCTGCGCAGTGTCACCAGGGGACATGACAGGTACCATGGGCGGGCAGCACTTGTACAAGTACCTGAGAGCCGGCACATCTGTGTCCAAGTGATGTAGGAAGATGATCTTTCATGGTGTGAGTGCATGTAGGGCTCTGACTAAAACGAAACAGAAAAAGAGGTTGTTTGTCGGTGACTGTTTTTCAGCTTGTCCAGCCCATATGTACGTCTACCTCCCGTTCTCCTTCCTCTCCTCCTCAGCATGTCCCCAAGGACCACGTAGCCCAGGGTTTAGAGGGCACCAGGTCGCTGAGCACGAGCTGCCTGACGTGCACCATCAACGAGGGAGGGAGGCACGTGCCCCTGTGGCGTGTGCTAGAGCTAAAGCCCTTTGCCTGGCGTGGTGGTGCCCCCGGCACATGGAGTGGGGGGGTTCCCGGTGCTGGTAAATCACCTGCTATTCAGCCACTGAAAGCATTGAGAGAAGGAGCGCTCGGTGAAGCGACTCTACCCAAACGTCTGGTCCCTCAGAAATCAAAGTGGCTTTAAACCAAGAAATGAGGCGGGGTGATTCTGCATTGCTGGTTTTAGTACAAGAGGAGGAAAATCAGATAGACGTTGACATATCTTTGCCTAAAGGAGCACGAGAGAGGAGGCGAGTGGACAGGTGAAAGCCAACCGCAGAGCAGGCAGGCTGCTCTGAGAAGAGGCTGTCTTCTCTGCCGATGGAATTGACAGTGGCCAGTAAGATAAGGCTGAGGTATTTGGAATACAAATGCCAGCTGATGAGTGCAGAGGGGGAGAGCCTGAGCCAAGCAGTGTGGTCAGTGCAGCAGCTGTTACGGGAGCGAACAGGACAGAGCAGCACGTGTGTGCGTTAAGGAAAGGTAGAGGTAATGATAAAGCTGAGGGTTGGAAGGGTGTGTGATGCATGGACTGTGCAGAAACAGACGGGACAAAAACATAGGCTTTTACATTGCTTTGGAAAATGATGGTGTAAGATACCCTGGCAATAAGGATAGAGTCTAGATTTTTATATTTGATAAAGAAGAAAAAGGTAGTGACGTAAATGGAATACCCCTCGAATCCTGTGTTTAATTTTGGGCCCCTCACTACAAGAAGGACATTGAGGTGCTGGAGCGTGTCCAGAGAAGGGCGACGGAGCTGGTGAGGGGTCTGGAGCACAAGTCTGATGAGGAGCGGCTGAGGGAGCTGGGGGTGTTCAGTCTGGAGAAGAGGAGGCTGAGGGGAGACCTCATCGCTCTCTACAACTGCCTGAAAGGGGGTTGTGGTGAGGTGGGTGTTGGTCTCTTCTCCCAAGGGACAAGTGACAGGACTAGAGGAAATGGCCTCAAGTTGGGCCAGGGGAGGTTCAGGCTGGATATTAGGAAAAATGTCTTTCCTGAGAGAGTGGTGAAGCACTGGAATAAGCTGCCCAGGGAGGTGGTGGAGTCACCATCCCTGGAGGCGTTAAAGGAACGTGTGGACGTGGCACTGCGGGACATGGTTTAGTGGGTGTGGTGGGGTTGGGTTGATGGTTGGACTTGATGATCTGACAGGTCTTTTCCAACCTTAATGATGGGAAAAGGGGTAGGACAGAACGGTGTTTATCCAGGAATGTTTTTGTGCTAAAGGAGATTGATTGACTGTGTTAGCTAAGGAAATGCCGTTGTTCCAGCTTGCTTGGTTTTCAGGACAGTGTCACATGGGAAATTATTAGTAAAGTTGGAGGAAATGTGGGGGAGCACTGGAAATTTGTCATCTGTCACTAGCTGATTAACGATTTCACCTATTAAATGCTTTCGCTAATAGCTGTGGCCAAAAGAAAACTGGAATGTGCTGTTAATATTATGATGTCGTATGAGATGAGAACATTTTACTTTCAGAGCTGGATGAGCTGGTGTAACAGAAATAGGATGAAATTCAGTAGGATAAAATGCAGGATCTTGCACTTAATGGAAGATCTTCTCGGTAGTTACACGCTACCATTTTACTTCTTGAAACAACAAGAGGAGGCATATTAGTGGTTCAGGAGATGACTGTAGCATCATGTGTCTGCGAACGCGGCAGACGTGAGCCTGGGATGTCTCGTACAAGGCATTTCCAGTGCGTGGGAGGCATTAGTGCTATGGAACGAGGAGCTGTTAACATCTGATCTGGGATTGATTGTCATTCCGATCACTGTCCATAGGAAGCTGGATTCATGTCGGTCTTGTTCTCCTTGTGTGCACACACTTGCTGTTGGGAGCTGGGCTGCTCTAGTAAGAGAAGTTCAAAATGTGGGCAGCCTCTGTGCACTCGGTGAGGAACCGAAGCCTCAACGGTGGGATCCCTTCTTGGATGGGAATTGAGTAACGGCTCGTAGGGCTGGGACTCTGTACATGCTAAGCTTGCACACAGAAATCTCAGTAATATCATTAGGGAGTATTTGCAATATATGAAATTAAATATGAGTATTCATTTTTCAGGACCTAGTTTGTCAATTGTTGGACAACTTTCTGCTGAAGTTGGCACTGGAACGGCTGCGCCTCCGCTTTGAACGCAACTCATTCTTGCTTTGGGTTAATGACAGGGTAGTCCTGAGTCTGTGGTCCGGGGAAATGTTGGGAGAAGGACCTGCAGCTTTGGTTAAAATTGCAGAGGAACATCTGGTACCTGTAGTTAAGACAAAAGAGCTGTTTGGGATAGGTTGTAGGCACTGTAAAATGCGCATTTACTTATTATACCTTGAAATGTGGCAGTCCTGTGGTAGTGTCAGCAGCAAGTTCGGGCTTATTTCGCGCTAAGCTATTGTGTGTCTCTCCCCTGACCCTCACTCCCTTGCATTTTTCAAAATCACCTTTTGCGGCAGATCCTGACTGTCTCTCCCGCCTGATCGCGGTGGTGGAACAGACCTCACCTGCTGTACAAAGCTCACTGATATCTCGGGAAGCGACACCCACAAATCAAAGGACAAGTTTGGGTGTGTGAAACAGAATGTGCCAAATGCTTCGATGCATATGCACGAGCAGCCTGTTGTCACAGTGACTCGTCCGCGGACTGAGAGAAGGTGTGAGAATGGAGCATAAGCTCCCCCGTGCACTGCAACCCTGGAACCGGGCCTTGGTAGAAACCCAAGATTGTTGGGTATCACCTTGCTACTCTTTGCCTCTCTCAAGAGGTGTGTGTTTGGAGAGATGCTGTACCGTCTCCTCGAGGAAACATTCTGTGCTGTTTATCTGCTTCCACGTACAAGTCTGCCTTTGTGGAGAGAAATGTAGGGAAGCTCTTTGCAAACTTAATTAGGCTGTGTCTGAACCGGTGGGTTGAAGAGCACTTGCAGACACACGGGCCCTGGGTTCTCCTGCGGCTGCTTCCCCGCCGTTCCGGGACGTGCAGCTGTCTCCTCCCTCTGACGCAGCCGAGACCGGGGATGCTCCGGCAGTGCCCCGGTTCAGACCCTTCCAGGACCAGGAGGTGGGTGCGCTGCAGATACGCCCGCTCTCCGGGGTAGGGGTTCTCGAAGGGTGGGCAGGTCTTCGGCACGGGGAGACACAGGGGTGCAGCCATGCAGACCGAGAAGGCGCCGACACCGGCTGCGGTCGGGGCTGTGGAGAGCGTGTTGTGGGAGGCTGGGACCGACTGAGAGCTACGGCTGATCCTGGGTGCGCAGTAACTGTGGCACGAGTATCTTCTTTATCGGGTCTTTTCCTTTTTGCCTTGCTTTGATTCCTGTAGAAGGATGTGGGAGTCAGTGGTGTCCAGGGAACCATCTGTTTTGTGTGGCAGAGACCTCTCCTTACTGCTTCTTGTCTGCCCGTTTATTTGCGGCAAGATTTCCATCATCGTAGCATCTAAGTTACTAATAGATGAAACCGTATGAACCGAGTTCCTAGTGTCCTTAGTCTTCGACATTTCTTCTTTTTCTGAGAAAAGAAAAATAATTTTAAGGGTGGAATACACCCCCCTCGTATGACGGGGATGTATTAGTTACTTCCTTGGCACCTGCGGGTAGCAGTGGAGGTGCTGGCAGTGTTACCACTTCTTCCCATTGTGGAAAGGCTTTCTAAAGAAAGAATTAGGAGCTTGAATCACCTTTTGATCAAGAAATGAGTTTCTCGTGTAAGAAATTGCAATAACAACTGTTGAGTACTTCAAATTATTTACCAGTCCAATAGCGAGAGCATCTTGCTGGCTGGGCCGATCCCCTCGCCGTCTCTCCTGGTGGCCAGCGTAGATGTTGGAAGAGCAGACGGTATAACAATGGGATTTAAAAGAAATGATTACTAGTGTTGCAGTTCCTGAATCATCCATTCCCATGTTGTGTAAGAGAGTCAGAAGTCTTTTCCAGCCTGGTACATGGGAGGCACCAGAGCCCATCACCGCTGAGGAGGAGGAAGTGGTGGTGCACACGCTTGGCCCCTGAGGTCTGAACCCGGACCATGTTGTCCAGAGCCCAGCCGGAGCCTGCCTTCCTTTGGAGAGCAGGGCTGTTTCTGTCCTGCTGCTTGGGCTCGGGACGGGAGGTTGCAGAAGTCGTTGGCTGTTTCTTTTGGTAGAGGGCACTGTTGTTCTTCACTCGTCTCTGATGCCAACCTCAGGTGATGCAAATGCGTAGGTTGGAGAGGAGGAGGAGGATTGTGGAGGATTTTGGTACCTTAATGAAATACCGCTCTCTAATTTCCTGCAGCGAACTGATCGTCTCCCTCCTGGAGGTCTGCACCAGCCTTTGGGGAGGTCGGCTTGTTTTGTTATGGTACCCATTTCATAACTTTATCTCTGTCTGTCCTGCATGTGAAGGCACGAGTTATCTATTCTACCTTCTCTTTTCTTTTCCTGTACGTTACGGGGTCTGCCTCGACTGACGGTGATCCTCCTCTGGAGAACTCTATCCTAAAGTGAGACTGGGGGGGTATTGAAGTAACGGGGGATATAGCCTCATCCACAGGGATGCTGGATGGTCTGTAGAGCCATGGCATGGAGTTGTAGTTCTCCAGCTGAGATGCTGTTGGTGTCCCCTGTGGCCGTTTGTATGGGTTCGGTCTCGTTGGTTGTAGGGGTTCGCATGTAGCACCCATGTGCCTTGTTGTAACTTAGCAATCATTGCTTTTGACAAATACCTTGCTTTTTGAAGAAAGACTGTACTAGGAGAGGAAGTATGGACAGCAGGAAATGAAAACATTCAGTCAGCTAAACTTCCCGAGGCTGGAAAGGAGAAGCTCTGGCTGAGCGGTGAGCGCCGACTCTGCACGCTGCGGCTTTCCTGAGTGGGTTTTTTGAGCTCCCTGCTTGGGGGGAAGGAGCTCCTAAGGAGGCATCTGCCTGGGAGCAGCAGGTCGGGAGTCACAGCGGCGCAAGCCCAGCCTCGGGAGCTGGAGCACCGTCCCGAGAGCCCCTGCGGGAAGGACGGTCCCTCTTCTACTTTTCCAGCTCTTCGATGTGGCGTTGCAGAACGATCAGCGAGAAGCTGGACGTGCGAACGCTCCACTGCAGCTGCGCTGGGGAGTGGATCTGCACCTCGGTGCTGCGTGACGAGCGCGTGCGCTTGGTGACAAGCTCGGGGGTGGCTTTTCTCAGAGGACACCGAGTGACAGCTCGCACGCTGGGAGCAGCACAAGTGCTGTGAAGCGCCCTGCTGCGACTCTCTGCGTTTCACCTTCTGACTTTGAGTTCAGTCCCCTCCTTTAGCCTGTACGCTCCATGGTCCCGGGGAAAGACTTCATCGTGAACTGAGCTGGAACCCTTCTTGGCCTGCTGGCCACAAAGTCATCGTCCGTGACCCAGCCAGCGGGCACTCAGTGCTCAGACTTCACCCGGGTGGACAGGCAACCTGAAGAAAGCCCCGAGCTTGGGACAAGGGGAGCGAGGGAAGCGGGGGAGCAAAAGCATGGAACGACCAGCATGGATTTACCATGGACAAATCGTGCCTGGCACGCTTGATGGCCTTCTGCATTGGGGTGGCTGGCTCTGTGCACAAGGAGAGGCCGGTGGTTGTTGTACACCTTGGCTTTTATCAAAGCCTTTGACACAATCTCCTGCACTATCCTTACAGCCGTTTACTTCCACACGGAGAGTGGTGGTAAGAGTAGATCTGCAGCCTAAAGCAGCTTGCTTGTTAACAGGAAAGAAATGTGTCTGCTTTTACCACAGTAAAAGGCTGGAGAGAGATGACTCTTCCCATTTGGCCGCTCGTAAGGTGACAATTCCCTGACCGAACGGGAAATCAGAATTTCCTCATCTGCAGCTAGAAAGTGCGTGTTGAGCCTTCTGCAGCCGACTGCCGTCCCGGCTGGAGTTATGCATGCAGCACATGAACACGCGGGAGCACGTGCAGCAACGGCTGAAGCCCTGGGAACAATAGAGCTGTAGATTACGGAGCGTTGATTGCCACGGCCAGCCAGCTGCCGCTGGAAGAGCACGCAAATTAAATCCATCTTCCAAGAGCTGAGATAACCTCTCATCTCCCCCGGGCCTGCTGCACCGTCCAGCCTTCCAAGCAGAGCTGCTTTCCCCGCCAACGTGCATCGCTCATCGTGCACAGGGTGGGAACGAGTGCCCCGCTGCTCTATACCGGCATTTTAAAAATCCTCCCGATTTCTCTTCCGCTTTTCTGACTTCCTTCCAAGCCCGATCCCGTCTCCATTATCTTGCTGCTTATGTTAGGCTTCCTCTCTGGCTGTGCTGCCTTTAACCTTCATCCCCTTTGTTTCTCTGAACTCCTCTGTCCTAATCAATCTGCTGCAGCTTCCTCTTGCGGTCAAGAATAAAGGTCAGTGTTATGAATATCCCAAGGTGCTTCTTCTGTTTTAAAGCTATTATCTATTAGATTTGCTGATTTTTCCCCTTCCCAAATTGGGAACTTGAAAGTTTTGACATTAGATTCTCTCCAGATTCACTTTTCGTTAACATTGCTGATAACAGCACGCTTCACACTCTTTTGACCGCTTAGCACCAAAACCGTACCTGTATCCTGAGCAGTTTAGTGGCGGGTTTAGGTACTACAGATGTTCTGGGCATGAACTGAACACCCATGTTCCTTCAGGCGATGGGTATAAGAGTACTGATGTCAAGCAGGGTGTGTCGAGGACCAGACTAAGTACCAAGATTTCCCTTATCAATGCCTCGGCACTCTTAGCCCGTTTATCTCACTTGCACTATGTCTCCAAGGAGTGAGGATGTGCTTAAAGCACTTTTAGGCTGACATTTGAACTGTTCGGAATGCAAGGGAATTTGAACTACAAAAAAAGCAGTTGCTTAAAGTGGTTTCTCCTGGGCTGATTTGTTTAGGTCTGTAGAAGAAAAACAAAGTCTGTAGCATTACTTAATTTAGAAAAAAAAACCCCACACCATGGCTATTTGGCCTCCTGCAGAAAGCATTAGGACTCAGCAGAATGTTTTTATTGACAGTGCAGAGCATAAAGAGCAAGAGGCTCCCTGGAACAAAGATTTGCACTGCTGCTTCTGGTAGCCTGGGAGGAGAGGAGATGCTGGCTGTAGGCTCTAAACGGAATAATTCCGAATTGTGCCACTCTCTTGTTTCAGCAAAGCACTAGGCTGCGCACGGCGGACTCGGGCTTACCTGTACCTTATTCTAGTATTCTTGACAGAAGTCAGTCCTTTTTATTGCCATCTGAATGCTTGACCACAGGCTGGTTGTTTCCAGCTCTGTAAATTTTCTGCCGGTCTGTTGATGCTATGGAAGTTGCCGTAGTTAGTGTCTTCTGATCATTTTTGTTTCAGGCTGATTTATGTCCTACTCATTTCTGGCACTGTGTTTGGTATTATTGAGTTAGAATTTCTGTCTTTTTTTTTAAGCAACTGTGTCATTATTAGTTGCTGTTATCTTTCGGTGCTCTTTTGCACTATACACTTCCCATTGTTTCGGTAGCTCAACGGTCTTAAAAGCAATGGATACAAATCCTTCCTATATCTAGTTCCCTGCTTTTCTCCGTGAACTTTTTCATTTCTTATCCTCTGGAGCTTGCAACAAGTGTTTGGGCAGCTTTGGGCTGCTGGGCAGCTGGTGAACAGTGGAGGCCTCTTAATTCGGTGCCCGTCCTCAGAGCTGGCTGGACAGTCTGAATCCCAACGTGTGTGCGTGTCTGTGTGTGAAAATGCCCTTGAAATTTGCTCCAGGAAGCTTTTTGGTTCGGGCAGCTCAAGTTCAAATTAGAGGGGTCCGAGTCTGGAGGCCTTTGGTCATGCTTGTCTTGCCGTCAACCGCGCAGGGAGCGCGGGTGTCCTGCTCGGGACGGGTATCTCACTGTAAGGTGCGGAGCGTTGGTTACGGTTCGGTTTCCCTTAGGCAACCCAGTAATTGGTTTGTGATACGTGCTCCAAAGGTAAAACACTATACAGCATGGCTGGTAGGTTCCAGGTGACCCATTTAAGTACTGTCAAAATTGGCAACCGAATCAAATGATTAAATAATCAAGTTCTTATTGGGTTTAACATCTGCCTCAAGATCAGTGTCAGTCTTTCACGCCATAACTACAAGAGTCGTCCTCACTCATCCTTGAAACACTTGCCACTGGCTCAGCTTTCTTCTGCTCCTCGGTTACTTGCTCTGTGTTGCAGGGCTTACCGAAAACGTTATTCCAGAGGGATCGTCAGCGAGACCTTTAGAAGATCCTGGCTAAGAACGCTTGCCTAGAACTGCTAATTTTAAGGTGCTCATCTCTCATAGTTGTTGTTCGGCATCTCCTGTAGTTACCACTAGAATAAAAACTACACAGTCAGTATGCATCATCTTTTCTGTGTATGAGGGGGAAAAAAAGAAGGCTTGCTTAAAGAATTTAGCCTTAGCTGCAGTAATTTTCATTATTGTAGTAGAGAAGTACCACTGCCAGGATATCAAGACCAGTAAGTCTGATATTTTATTTTTTTTATCATCTCGCAAATTAGTGAAAACTAGAATAAAGCAATATTTTATTGACTCTTCCTCATTTTAAAGCCTTTTTAGGGGCAAGTCCACTTGTCCTGCAAGTCTTTGCAGTAGTCAGCAAGCACTGGGACAAGGATCAGGACAGTGTACCAGGGCTTTCAGAAAGCTGTTAAGCAGGCTTTCTCAAAGTCTGCTTTAAAAAAACCCGGTTGAAGGGTAAAAAGCAAAGGATAGAAATGAGCAGGCAGGTTCTACAGCAGATGGAAACTGCCAGTGGTGGGCCACAGGACCTTCCAGATGAGGAGAGGCTGCATTAAAAAAGAGACAAGTGTGGGGAGGTTGTCAGGAGAATACAATGGGAGTCTGAAAAAGCATGGAGAAGTTGAGCGATTTACTGTTTGGCTAAACGTGAGAATTACGGGACAGTCGGTGAAATCAGGCACCAAGGTTAACGCCACAAAATGAACTTTTTCCACGCGGCGTGCAGTTGTGGGTCTCGTTGCCGCAGATTGCGCAGACTAAAGGCTCCAAAAGGAGGTTAGGCAAATCCGAGGAGGTCGTGTTCCTTAGGTTAGCAAGATAATGATGAGGGGGAAAAATGAAGCCTTCCTAGCACATTCTTTGTTCCGAGCATCTGCAGTGACCGCTGCTGTTTGCCAGCATGCAAAGCCTCCCGAAATCATCCTCCTGAAAGGTCTTCCTCCAGACCCTTCCCGCCTGGGAAGTCTTTTAAGTCACTGTGGAGAATGAGAGCAGCCCAATCTTTGGTGCCAGTCCCAATTCTCCTCCTGCAGCAGGAGTGCAGTGTTTGAGGGCTGGCAGACGGAAACACCAACCATCCTCCCCAAACTTGCTTGGCTGTAATTCCTGCACTCGCGTCACCGTCCTCAGTGGCCCAGTGGGTGCCCCTGTCTCCAGCATCTCCGTTCTCCGTAGCTGGCACCAAGACCCAGGTTGGTTGTGCTGCCGGTGGGTTTCCTAGCTTGGCAATGAGCGTTTGCAGGGGGACAAATCTCACTTGCCAGCTTCCCCTCTTTACTCTTTGTGATCCCCTCTCTTGGCTGGGCGTTGGGCCAGCACTCTTCGAAGAGCAGCTTGTCACAGAGGCGTGATTCCCTCATGGGAGGACTGCTCTCCCTCTCTGTGGGGACTACTGAATATCATTTCAGGGCCTCTTCAGCAGGATGTCGGGTTTCCCGCATCTTTGCGCGCTCTGAGCAGCGTGAACATATGTGCTCTTGGATGTCCGTCACCATATAGCTTCTGTTAAAGTGACCCTGTCCATCAGTGAGGTCATAGCAGACCCCGCTACGGCCATCTGGCACTTCCTACCCCTGCTAAAGCCTGCGCCTCTAAAAATAGACCTAGTACCAGAATCCACGGAAGAACGTGAATTCTCATTACGTACCTTGCTGTGGTGGTCCTGACTGCCCCTCGAAGGTCTAGTTAAGCTAAGCCTTTGGGTCAGGACTCAAGAAAATCAGATACTGTGGGCAAAAGAGCATACTCCAGAGGCATTCCTATTTTTTCCTTTTTGCCAGATGAACCCCTTCATTTATAAGGTATGCCACCCTCGGATAGCTTGGCAGTGTTGGCATCCACATACTGTGGGAACTCCAGGAAGGACATTGCAGGCTTTGGTTACGATCCAGCTCATAGCCACAACTTCAGTGCAGGCTGCCCTGAGGGTTGCGGGCACTAAACAGTCCCCAGGCCTGACCACCATCGTGTCTTCAGTGTGACCCTTTTGACTTTGGAGGCCTTACTCTACTAGAAACACCCAATTTTTGGTGTGACTGTTCCTCTCTGTGGTGTCATCTTTCCGTTGAGAACAGATGCAACGCCACATTCATAGGAGGGCTGCAGTTCTACCCGTGTGCATGGGGACAAAGAATTCAGCCTGTTGGCGCGGGTCAGCACCGGGCGTGTGTCGGTGAGCTGGATTGTCCGCGTGAAAGGCTTCTGCAGGCAGCTTTCCCTGGAAGTCGTGGGGCCATTGGCTCTGTCTGCAGAGGGCAAAGATGAGAAGCATAAATACGACGTCAGTGCTTTTGTCCCGTAAGAGTGCTGCAGCTGGCAGGTGTGGAGGTGGTTGTGTAGGTTCAGTGGTGTAAAAGGGAGATGTTACATCCCCTGGAGGGTAGCTCCTGCCATACACCTCGGTGAAGAGCTTTGCTCTGTCTTCTCGGTAACCTCCTCGTGTGTCCGGGGCGAGAGCTGATATGTCCCCCTGAAGCTGTCTGCTCCTCGGCACGAAGCAAAGCCCAGTGGCCAGCAGGACCTTCGTGGTCTCATGGCAGGTGGCTCCTCGGTGCTGCAATGGACGAACACCTCTCTCCTCTGCTTCACCTGGCGCAGGTTTCACTGCTCGCAGTGAGGATGCTTTTATTCCAGCTTGTTGTTCAGACACAGGAGAAGGAAGCCCCTCAGTCTCAGTGCTGTCATGTGCAGAACGTCAGGGCTTGTGCGACCCTTGAGCCATGTCACCCTGATGTGCGGAGTGTTGAAGGCAGAGATGGTAAAAGGGTGAAGCAGTGTCAAGCACTGCCGTGCCATTTGCTGAACCCTAGAGATCCGGGAAGGTGGGAAAACCACGTGAATGTGTAAAAAAAAAAAAAAAAAAAAAAAAAAAAAAACCACAAAAAAACAAACAAACAAACAAACAAAAAAAACAAAAAAACCCAAACGCTGCTCGGTGGCACCTCTGTGCAGTGCCATAGAGACGCTGTGGCGGTGTTCCTGGTGTAGTGGCCATGGTGGTGTTGGTTGATGGTAGGACTTGATGATCTTACAGGTCTTTTCCAACCGTAGTGATTCTGTAGTTGCCCTGGTTTCAGACTGCGCGTCAGCGGAAGGGTAGCCCTCAATGGGAAGCTCTCCGCTGAAAATGGGTTTATATTTCACCTGCGCTGCAAACTGTGGAGACGGAGCATACCGAGTGCGTGCCGTGCCCACCCGCAGCTTTGCTCAGTTTCCCTTGCTGACAACAGCAGCGTCCCTGTAATGGTGGGACAGTGACTTGTGCAAGTGTTTGGAGCGAAAACGCCTGTCCTGGGCTGTGCTGAGGAATTCGGTCCCCTGCGGCGTCAACAGAGCCGTGGTCCCCGTAATGGGGAGGTGGCTCCTGGGGAGTCGTGTGCCACGCGGATGGCTCCTGTCCCCGGAGGGGAGAGCGGTCTGGAGGGAGGCGATGTGTGCCAGGCGGTGGGTGGAGACGCGGCAGGGTAACCCAGGCTGTCGGTACCGAAGGTGTTTGCACAGGTCTTCACGCTCCGGTAGGGTCCGTGCGCTGCCGAGTCCCCCGTTTGCTGTGTGCGGTCTGGGGTCAGGAACCCAACGGCCTGTGCCGGGTTATGGCTCTGAGGACCCCGGCCGCTGGCTGCCGGGGCAGCAGGGCGATGGCTTTGCTCCAGTCCCCGTCTGTCCTAGCACGGAGGTGTTGGTGCAGGACTGGCTCGGTCAGAAACGACTGCCGCTACCTGGATGGCACTTCTGGCCATGCCTTTGTTGCAGAGATGTGGATAAATCCACGTGGAATAGCTGTGGAGACCTTCTGCTGAACATAACCTCCTTGGGCCCTGCTCTGCTGCGTTTGTTGGTTCGGCGTTGTGGCTTTAACTCGTCTCCCCGCTCCTCTCCGGCTGTTAGTCTGGCTGTTCAGTCCCTGTGAGAGGTAACGCACAGATGCTGCTCTCTGACTCATGGTTGTTTGAGAGCAGACTTTCATTTTATTTGCATTTTTTCAGTTACAGATCAGCTAAAAACTCTAACAAGCGTAATTGTCTTGCAAGTATAACTCATAAATTAAGGGCAAGAAGGACTAATACAATTACATCCTCTGTGCATTCGTGCAGGCCAAAGTTTCACCAAATGTATCGCATTTCATATGTAAATTCTCGTATGAAACTAGGAATGATATAGCAAGGCTTCTAAAAGTAGTCGCTCTCAGAGAAAAGTTGTACTTGAACTTCATAGGATAAAGATCAGTCAAGGGGAAAGCATAAATCGGTTAACCGTTCTGCACAAAGTACAGTAATACCAAAAATCACTACACAAATGCATTCTTGGGCTCTTCTCTGTTTTCAGTCAGCAGATCCAGGTGCTGCAGGGACGTGAATGAGTTCGTTCTCCTGGCAGCCCTGTGAGAAGGGGAAGAGTCACGCTCCAAGGGTTTCCACGCTTGCTTGTGCTTGAAGTAAGGCTCATGGCTGCGGCAGGCAGGGCCCCTGCCTAAACGGGGCCCGCTGCTGCCCGGGAGCACTGGCCGGCGGTCGCCGCAGCTGGCGACAGAAGCGATGCGCTCCAGCGTCTTATCTGCTCCGGCTCCTGCTCTGTGTGGAGGAGCATCAGGCTCCTCTCTGGCCTCGGGCGCTGCCTGTCCTCCCCCCTCAGCACAGTCCAGCATTTCTTCTTCTGAAATCATTCCCCTTCTCTCCATCACCGGCGCTCTGAGGCCACCCCAGCCAGATTGGCTGCCTGGCACGGCGCCTGGAAGAGGCTTTAATTGTGATGGCATCTGCTCATCAGCCTACTCCGAGTCAGGTGCTGGGGAGCACGGTTTGGGACGCGTGGGTGAGATCCCCAACGGGCAGCAGTGCTCCGGCTGCCCGTGCCAGGGTGGGGAGCCGGGGAGGGGGGCCCTGCAGCACCTCGCTTGCTCCAGGGCTGAGACGCCGCTTCTCGGACGTGCTGTGGCACCGCAGCTTTCCCACCGAACCCCTTCCCAGCTCCGGAGGGTTCTTCTGCCCGCGGTCCCGGTGGCGGCTGTGCTCGCAGAGCAGCACAGCTCTCCCTTGGCACCGAGAACAGCGTCGGGCAGGCTCACGGTCCAGCCGCTGCAGGAGGGTGAGACCACCCGCCACTTGCCTGGCTTCACTGAGAGCATCAGCTGAACACGGCGTCTCTTCCAGGGTGATGAGACGGTTCAAGCAGCAATGAATCAGTGCTCCCGCAAGGGATTGCTGAAACTGAGACAGGGCATCTGCGAGCCTCCTCTGTGGGTGTGTTGGCACAAGAAGTGTCTGTGTACTTGAGAAGGCACGAATACAGACCCCAGCCTTCCCTCTTACTGAGACCACATCTCCTCTGACTTGTGTGTTACTGCTTTTAGTTGGCATTTCAACTGAGAAGATAGATTCTATTTTAAACCCTCTTCTCAACTCACACAGCATCTAACCGCTATCTCCCTTCCTCAATTCCTTATCTGCCTGATGGCTCTACAGATTGCTGTGACCTTGACCTCTCAGGTGGTTTGACGTAGCTCTTGGGTGATAACCATAACGTCCCTGCTGCTGCATCAGATGATTAAAGAGATCAGTTTCCAAAAAATGACTTGTCATTCTTCCCCCAGTGCTGCGGTGCAGGCACCTGCCTCGCGCTGGCCCGAAGGGCACGTAGCCGGTGACCATCAGCTTGTTGGGTGCTTGTTGGGGCGTGTTGGCCGCAAGGTCCAGCCCTTTGTTTGGCTGCTGTGGGGTGCTTCTGCCGGCCCACCTCTGAGAATGCTGCTGTTAAGGTGCTTGTTGTGATGCAGGAGCAGTCGGTCAAAAATAGATGATGAAAGAGGAATTGGTGCCAATACTTAGAGGTGCATAAATCTTGCATTTAATAAGACTAAATTGAATTCAATTAAATCCTAAATAGAATTTAGGAGTATAATTCCAACGTTCTGTAGAAACAAAAAGGTATATTTTCACATTGCAAAAGAGTTACTTTTTCTATTTGCAACCCGGTGTTGGTGCCTGAGAGGATGGGGACAATCCAGGTGCTGGAGGATGCATGGGAATGGCACCCAAGCTTCTTCTCGGTCCGCTCTGGCCCATCAGAGCTCTCTGTCCGGTCAGTTTGCGTGAGAGCTGCTTCTTTCCCAGAACCTTTTCTCTGGCTCATCCAGCCAGCTCTTGGCCAGCCGTGGGATGTTAATCTGCCTGTATTTTTATCTAATGTATTAGGCAGACTTACCTAGAAAGAATTGCCTTTTAAAAACTTCACAAGAGTGCTTTATGGGCAGTGTGCCGAGCAGCTTGAGTACAGCCTGCACCCGTCCGCATGCTCCTCCTGGTTTCCAGGCCATAGTTTTCCAGCGTTTTGTATTCCCTGTTCCTGTTTGCCTGCTTGTGCCTGTCCTTTGCGGGCTGCCTGTGCTGCTGCGTGTCTCCGGACGCAGCCCTGCCACCCCGCGGGCGCAGCCCGTCCCACCCGGCTGTCCTCTTGCTCCCACTTCTCTAAATATAGAGCCTCCCTCTCCACACCTCTCTCCAAGTGATTCGCTCCTCTCCATCCATCAGCCTCAGTCCCTGGTGCCTCCGTGACGGCTCCATTAAACACGCGCTCGGCGGCAGCTATATTTAGGAGTCAGGAAGAGAACGAGCCTTTGGGCTGCGGACAGCCCATAAATCCAGCTCCCGTCACCGAGTCACCGTTCTTTTATCTGGAATGAGATCGATACAGGTGTTTGCAGATAAGGTACACGTGTCCGTGCATGCGTGGAGGGAGGCAGGGGATGAAGAGGAGGAGGCAGAGTAGGGTGGAGAAGAGGGAGGAGAAGGAACGGAAGCACAGGTACACGGGGCTGGGGGAAACGGGACTCCCTAAAGGCAGGAGCGAGGGGAGAAGCGAGCCAGGAGGACGGGGCGCCCGTCTGAGCGGGGCTCGCTGTGCCGCAGCGGCAGCGGGCTCCCTCCCTCGCAGGGGTCTCAGGGGACTGGGGATATCTCTCACTGAAGAGTGTCTTTGCGTGCCATGAGGCGGAGAGGGTGGATGTGCTCACCATCACTGTCGTGCCCTGCTCGGGCTATGCCGTGCCAGTGCCTCCACGGGAGCGCTCCTTTCTTCCCTGTCCCACCCCTCCCTGCCCATTTTTCATATGTCCGTGTCGAGTTGGCAAGAGTTGCGGGTGCCAGCTTGTTCCCAGGCGCAACACACAAGACTTGTCCTGATGTTTTAGGTACAGTTTAGGCCTCTGCTGTCTTGCCTCGTTCCTCGGTGGAAGGCGTTGCGGGATCCCAGCTGCGCACATGGCAAAACTGGAGCGGGCGGTTGCTCCCTGCTGCCGTCGTCTGGGTGCTCCCTCAGCGGCGGGGAAGGGAGCCGGTGCGCGGTGCGGGTCCTTCCCCGACAGCACGTCAGCCTGCCTTGAGAACACGTGCTGCCTCCTTCTCCTTACAGCCGCAGCACGTCTTGGTTGTGCTGCCGGGGTAGAGTGCGGGATCCCCGCCTGACCCGGAGCTGAGGACCCTCTGCCTCCGCAGAGGGTGGTGAGCAAGGTGAGAAGCTGCCTCACATGACACAGGTGAAAGGGTTATCTCCTTTAACTCTTTGCGGCGTATTGTTGTGCTGATCAGTCCTTAACATCCCCCTTTCTTGGCGTAGTGTGTCTTTTTGCCAGTAAGTTTAATTCCTTGGTTCTTTGAGACAGTTTTTCCCAGGACCGCGGGGATGGGGCTCGGTGGACGACCATCTAATCGGAAGATTCATGGGGAGCCAGCAGTCCCCCTTGTACCATCGGGCTCCAGGAAATCTCCTTCCAGATTAGGTAAACACATAAGGTGATGCACAGCGGCGAGGCTGGAACAGCACACCGGCTCGCCAGGGACTGCGCCCTGCACGGTGACGTCCCCCAAGTGCTCCTGAGCCACGGCGCTGCGAGGGCTGGGCTGCACCTCACCGAGCGCGCGGCATCCGCGTCCTCGCTGTCTGCGTGGGCTTGCTGGGGGTTGCTGTGCACTTGTTTCCTTGGGGGGGGATTGCCAGAGCACCTGCCTTGATCTCTGGGATGCTGCATGTCCCGTGCCGTCGGGTCTCACCAATTTGATCACGTGCCCCTCAGTAAAAATAATTCCTGAGCGCGCACCCCCCGTACATATGTATTTACTTGTGAATTACATACCAGTACTGCTCTGCTAATACACTACGCACACTGTAAAGCGCATGCAAAAATAGAAACTAAAAAACAGTGAGTTAAAGATCGAATAAACACCACTTCAAAAATATTTTAAAATTTTATTAATGGTACAAAAAAATGTTTTCTTCCCGCGCCCCAGCGGATTGCCCCGCTTTGGAGACCGCTGCCGTAGGAGGCTGCCTGACGTGGCAGGAAGGAGAGCCAGAACCCCGTGGCGTAGGGCATTATTCTGGGGCGACCAAGTGCCGGGGTGCTAGCGCTGTTCTTCAGCTCTTCTGAGAAAGAAAGGAAAAAGCTAAAAAAAGCCCCCAAAACACGCAAAGAGGAGCAGAAAAACAAGAATCGGGAGGGAAGAAAAGCAAGGCTGGGTTTTCAGTAGTATAACCAAGTACTGTATTTGGTGATTTTATTTCTAAACTTCGATACAGTTAATTGTTCTTTCAGCCTTGCCGGTAGGTTCACAGGCATGTTTTGCCTGTGAAATGGAGGGGTGTGCTGAGGGTGAGGTTCCCTGCGAGCGGGACCTCTGTGTGCAGCGTGTACCTTGCACCCCATGCAGGACCCCTTTGGGATCGGGAGGCTGCAGCCACGTCTCTGGAAGCGGTGTCCGGTGGTGGAGGGCAGCCAGTGCCTGTCAGGGGCGGATGAGAGGCAGGACGGCGTGCTGGTGGGTGACGTGGCTGCTGCTGCTGCCTCGAGGGCTGTCGTCTGTCCCCAGGGTGGGAAACCGGCGTTGCGGCTGCTGGGGCAGCGTTTCCCTCTGCCAGCAGCGATGGTTTCGTGTGATCGTGAGAGCAGGATGAGAGGTTTGAAGGTGCACCCTGTCCTCAGCTTCAAACAAAGTTCCTTGGATCTACAGTGCTGTAATAAGAGTAAAAACTGCCCCTCTGCTTTTGCAGCCCCTTCCCGCGGGCTGTTGCCGTGCTGAATTCCAACGCAGGTAAATACAAATATTTTGTGTTGTCACTGCTTTGGGTGCCGACAGTTTGTGTCCCTACTGAGGAAGAAAGGTGAGTCTCATCTATGCTTTACTCTTCATGTCCTCCCTTACTCACCCCCTTTATGCATTCCTTCTCTCTGACCGCCCTCGCCGGCATGCTGAAAGACCTGAATTTCGGTCAGCCCAACCGCCTGCCTGGTGGTGCAGCCAGCAGTGCAGCGAGCAGCACCGAGGGCTTCACAAGAAAGTGGTGGCAAAGCAGAGGAGCGGAGTTGCCTGACTGCTTGGGGTCCCATCGCCCTACTGAAGCCATGGATGAGTTGGTTCAACGTACTCAGTCCAGTTAGTGTGAGGACCCAGTTGCTTTCTGCAGGGTCAGTCTTGCATGCTAATCCTGGGTCGTGCAATAAATTTGGGTTTGGTAGTGTGATGCAAATTCCTTCTGTGTTAGGAGAACAGTAACTGGGAATGTCTGGCTTAAGTTCTTTTCCATCTCCCTGTCATGTCTCCTCTGAAGCCATTAGCTGCAGACCGTATTTCGGACGTCTGCGCTGGCATCTCTGTCCGCTTAGCCACGAGTCAGGCTGCCTTCCGCCGGCAGCCTGGAGCCCCGGCATCTCTTCTTGGCTTCACAGCTCAGGCTGGCAGGTCCTCTGGCTTTTTCACACTAATGGGGTGGGCGAGGAGACTCCTGAGTTGTTACACCCTAAAGGGGAGCTTTGGTCCAACAAGTGTGGCCTGACAAACTGCCGACAGCGCTGTTGGGGATGGCGCCGGGGTTAACAGACGAGTGGTAGCAGAAGTCTCTCGGGGTTCCTGGCCTTCCTTCCTCATAACTCCCGGGCAGCTGGAGAGCTCGGAGACCAGCAGGCGCGGAGGAAGGCTGACCAGGACTGTTACCATCTCTTCTGCGGGAACTGCATCCCTCTGCCTTGAGACGTGCAATATTCCTGTGGCCAAACAGAACAAGGGGAAGGAATCTGGCTGCTGCCTTGCGACATGGAGCGTGTGTTTGCCTTACCGGTGCTTATTCTCCTCTTTGGCTCAACTTTGGAGTCTTGGTGAAATTGGATGCTTTGATGTGGTTTAGAAGTTCCAGTGAAGAGATGTAGTATTCACAGAAGCTGTTTGTGTGCATATGGGACTGTACACAAGCATGCATGGGACTGATCACGTTGACACATGTCTGCACACAGATTATCACTTGTTTATTAATAGATGCTTGCATGAAAGGAGGATCCACTCTGTTTGTATACACGCAGGGGAAGCAGAGGCAATGGAGAAGCGTTCTTTTAACTCTCAGATTTCTGATGTGTCTTTTTTCTTGTAGAAACCAGAGAAGACAGAACAAAGCGTCTCTTCCGACATTATACTGTGGGCTCTTACGACAATTTCACCTCTCACAGGTAAGCATCAGCCTCTTTGCTTTGTGATTATGAGGAGATTAATTTCCATGGAAGAAGTATCTCCTTCTCCTGACAGAGCAGTATACGTTGTTTTAATTTCACAGGAAGGAAACTTTTCTGGTTGTTCTGGTCAATTAAGTTATAGCCTAAATTATAAGTCCTAGATAAGGCTTAGCTGAATAAAAGGTTGAAGCTTCAGGGCACTCTGGCTCTTGTCTCAGTTGAGGAACAAACGTTCTGGAGAACTTTTGCTGTGCTCCGGGAACTGAAGAACATGCGTTGGATGCAGATGCAGAGTTCTAGCTTTGCTCTGGCGGGGAGCAGAGGAGGATGCTGTTGTGCAGGGGGTGGCATGAAGACAGCTGTCGCTGCAGCCTGTCGGCAGCGCTGAGTGTGCTGCCGGGGCTGCGGGGCTGTTCACCAGCGCTGTGCTGGTGCATGGCAACTGAGCGTACTCGCCTCCGCATGAAGACTGACCTTTGGGAAGATGGTCAAGCTCGATAGGGAATCGGTCGTGAAGGCAGGGGTGACGTTGCTGGGTTGTGCTTGGTCTTGAGCACGCGTGGCTGGTGGACGTGCTTGTGGGAGGCTGGGCTGTAGGAACGGGTCTGCTGGTGGGATTCAGGAATGCGCTTTTGGCACTGGGTTTCTGTGTTTGAGGGATAAATGTAGGGTTACTCTGTGGAATAGGATCTCTGCAGTCAAGCTTTAGTGCTCTTAAAAACTATCAGTCATTAAAGTAGTTAGATGGGCATTATTGCTTATGATGTGACAGGAGCAGATCGTGAGAATTCATTTTACAAAAACGCGGTTATCCTGAAGTCTTAGAGCTTACCAACAAAGCAGTGGAAGTGTTCTGGTTTACTGAGCTTCACATCCCAAATCTGGCTCTGTGGGTCTGAGCACTTTTTACTCAGTTATGTGTGTAACTTGTTTTGATTTCAAAAATCCTGTGACATGCTTCTTCAGGGCTGTTTATATTCTTATCATGGGGCAAACGAGAAAACGCTGCTATGACTCAGAAAGCAGTAAAGAAATAAAACAGAGGAGGAAAACGGTCTGTTTCCACTATGGCCGAATGCTACAGGGAACCCTCAGAAGGTCTGTGCTTGGGGTCACTGGTTGTTCTTGGTCTTAAAAGGCAGGAAATAGGTCAAAATTTGCAGAGGAGTCAAAATTACATTCCTTAAGCAAAAGAAGAGTAGGCGTGGATTGCATTGCATCAAGCTGGGCTGATAAACAGTTTTGGCACTTGCAAGATAACACACACCAGAAGAAATGCTGTGAGATACTCTTGCCCATTAAAGATTTTTCAACTCTTCATAATTGCTTAGGAATAAAGATCTGACATCACTGTGACATCACAGTGAAAGCATCTTCTTTAGCACTGAGGCATTCAAAAAACAGACAAAAGAGTAGGTCAGAAAATACAACTAAAGCAGTTGTGAAGGAGGGTCGCTGGTGACCCTGGGTACTGGATGGTCAAACGGCAGCTGGACACCAACACAGAAAAACAAGTAGTAATGCATATGAGGGAGAAAACCCAGCAGTAGTATTTCATATTCAGTGAAGGTGTTGGACTGACTTCTGCTCAGGAACAAGATTTGGGGCTTTGATCCCAGTCCGAACCTGAAAAAAAAATTGCATTTTTGGAATTGTTAGGAAAGGAAAAAAGAACAAAATGGAAAACACAATTATTAATATCTTCGTATAAATCTGTACTATACCCACATGTCAAAACCTGCATGCAGTTTTGGTCTTTCAGACTTAAAAAGTAATACTTGAAAAGTTGGCAGAGAAAAACTAACAGGCTCAGAACTGTGAAACATCTTCCTTAGGAGGTGAGACTAAATAGAGTGAAACTCTCAAGCTTGGAAAATGACGCTGAAGGAGAAGGGGTTCGGTAGGAGTCCATAAATGAGTGAGATGGGAGAGGTGAACCGGAGGTGATCTTTGTCTCTTCCTGTGCAAGAACATGAGGTTCTGAATGAAACAAGTTTGTGGTTCTTCAGCTGACGTACAATTAACCTGTGCGACTGCTTGCTAAGTGACGCTCTGAGGGCTAAAACCTGACAGGGGTTCAGAAAGCAGTGGGACGACTCCCAGAAAGAAAAGTTGTTTGTGGGCTTCTGAGTACGAAGAGAGCGGCTCCGACTCAGGGGCTTGCTTATCATCCAGCAGCGGAGGTCAGGAGCGCGTGGTGGGGAACATCGCCGTCTTCTCACTCTGCTCTTCTTTCCTCGTCGTGTTCCCGTTATCGGCCGTTGCTGGGAAGTCAGGAGGACGGACGGCCTGACCCGGTGTGGCTGCTGCTGTGAGCTGTGGGTGAGGCGGGCTGTTCTCTGAGCCCAAAGTGAGGTTTCCCAGCCCTGCAGGGAGCAGATTTCAAGGCATGGCCTTCTCCTTGGTATCTTCTGTAGCTGCTGAAATGGCTCTGTGGTCAGGCACCTGAGCAACACTGGTCCTGTTCCCGGGCTCTGAACTCTTCACTCCATGATGGAGGAAGCCTGGGCACCTGACCTGAATGTCTGGAGAGCAGATTTTAGCCTCTTCAGAGATCTGCATGGCAGAATGCCATGGGATGCCATCCTGGAGAGAAGAAGCATCCAAGAGAGCTCGTTGATATTCCAGGACAAGCTCCTCCGAGCTCAGGAATTGCCCATCCTGACAAGCAGGGAATCAGGCAGGGGCAGCCCGAGGTCTGCGGGGATGCGCAGGGAGCTCCTCGCTGAACTCGGACACAAGAAGGAAGCGTACAAGGGGTGGGAGCAGGAGAAGTGACCTGGGAGGCATATAGAGACGCTGCCCAATCCTGGAGGGATGGGGTTAGGAAAGCCAGAGCCCACCTGGAGTTGAATCTGGTGAGAGATGTGAAGGGAGACGGGAAAGGATTCTGCAAGTGACATCAGCAGCAAAGGGAAGACACGAGACGGCATGGGTCCACTGCTGAATGGGGCAGGGACCCTAATGACAAAGGGCAAGGAGAAGGCTGAGGCCCTAAACGCCTTCTTTGCCTCAGTCTTTACTGGTAAGAGCAGCCTTCAGCAATCCCCGGCTTCTCAGGCCAGAGGGAAAGCCTGGAGCAAGGAGGACTTGCCCCGGGTAGAGGAGGGTCAGGGTAGGGAACATCCAACCAACCTGGACCTACGCGCGTCCACCGGCCTGATGAGACGCACCCATGAGTGCCGAGGGAGCTGGCTGATGGCTTTGCCAGGCCACTCTCCGTCATCTCGGAAAGGCGGTGGTGGTCAGGAGAGGTTCCTGATGACTGGAAGCAAGCAAATGCCAGTCCTGCCTTTGGGAAGGGCGAGGAGGGAGAAGAGTGTGGGGAACTCCAGGCTGGTGAGTCTCACCTTGACCCTTGGGAAGGTGATGGAGCAACTGACCCTGGAAAGCATTCCCAAACACCTGAAGGGCAAGATGGCGATTGGGAGTAGCCAGCCTGGCTTTGTGACGGGGAAATCCTGCTTAACCGAGCCGATGGCCTTCTACAGTGAGGTGGCTGGCTTGTTGGATGAGGGGAGAGCAGCGGCTGTTGCTTGTCTTGGCTTCAGTAAGGCTTTTGACACTTTCCTCCTGGAAGGCCCTCATAGATGAACTGACGTTACATAAGTGGAGAGTGAGGTGGATTGAAAACCGTCCAAATGATCGGGCCCAGAGGGTTGTGATCAGTGGTACAAAGTCCAGGTGGAGGCCCGTCATGAGTGGAGTACCCCAGGGGTCAATACTGGGGCCAGTACTGTTCAACATCTACATCAGTGACCTCGACACTGGGGCAGAGCCCACCCTCAGCAAGTTTGCAGCCAGTACAAAACTGGGAGGAGTGGCTGATACACCAGATGGGTGTGCTGCCATCCAGAGGGACCTGGGCAGGCCGGAGAAAGGGCAGAGAGGAACCTCATGAAGTTCAGCCAAGGGAATGCAAAGTCCTGCATCTGGTGAGCCTCCAGCTGTGGAGATATTAGAAACCTGACTGGCCATGGTCCTGGGCACGCTGCTTGAGCAAGGAGGTTGGAGTAGATGATCTCAAGAGTCCCCTTCCAACCTCACCGGTTCTGTGAGTCTCCTGACCAGCGGATGTAGACAGATGCAGCTTTTAAGCCCTCTTGTTGAGCTGTATCTCCACAGGAGTAAACCTGTGGTTTGCATAGCTATTCCCAGAACTGCGCGTTGTGTGATGCATGCTCCTACAATCCCTTGCCAACTCAGGCCCCTTGTTCAGGCCAGTTTATTTTCCGTGTAAGGCAAAACAAAAACCGTACTTAGAGAAAGGTGCTCGCCCTGTGGTCTGTGGGTCGTGTGTTGCTGCAGAGGAGCCCATCTTGGCTCTGGCTTGTTCCTGGTTTCCTCTAATCCGAGGGAAGTCCCCACCACTGCCATACGTGCACCGCAGAAGTATTTTTCTGTACAAAGAGCCTGTGTCGTGGAGGAGGGTGCTGGGAAGGATGGCGGAATGGCGTCATCGCCCGCAGGTCGATAAGCAGCTGTCCCATCCGTCTTACAACTTGGTCTCCAGGGACCCTCGTGAAAGAGGGCCGCTGGGAGCAGAGTGCATGGATTGCTCTGGTGGGGACAGTTCTGCTCATAGTGGCCCCGTTTCCCCAGGGTTGACGGCGGAGGAGGGGGAGGAGGTCGTGTGTATGCACATGCCTTAGCCAAGAGGAAGACCGCGTCTTTCCACCCTGAAGTCCCCCGGCGCTACATGTCAGGAGGATGTAAGATTCTTCCGGACCCAATCGTATATGGCTTCTCGTAGATCATAGTCCAGTTGGTCTTGGCATTCCTAGGCAGTTGATGCATGCAAATTACAGATAAAGTGGACTGCTCTGCTGAAGTATGACTGGGATCTGCTGGGGTCACAGTAACGACGCTGACACTGGCTGTGAAAACTTGGCTTTTTGACAGATTTTGGTGGGTTGAATTGGAAAAGATAAGAGGATTTTAGCTGCATCCCCATAGTACGGTGCGTAGTCGTGCAACATAAAAGCATGAGGACAGACACTCTGGAGCACGCTACGGGTCCTCCAGGCCGGTGTTGTGTGTGGCATGGCAGCCGATGGCAGGTGCTTTGTGAAGTTATGAGAACAGAATAAGCAACCCAAAATATTATTCCTGCCTGCAGCAATTTTCTGTTCAGAGTCTTCCTGAGCCAGAGGCAGTGTCTTCGTATTTAATAGCCTTTAATGGATCATTATTCCGTTAATTTGCCCAGTGACATGCAACTCGAGTGCTTTCACTCTCTCTCCTGAAATGGAGAAGGAGCTAGGGTTGACTTTGGTGGAGACGGTGAGACAGTGGTGGTGCTGAACAGTGGGGTACCTGTGTCTTCTGCTCCTGCTGTGTCAAAATACTTACAGTGTGGTGACGGGAAACGAGAAAGAAGTTTCTTAAAGCATATATATATGCTCGCCACTCATTCCTAGGCTGCTCTGGACCCAAAAGTGAAACATAGCCTCACCGTTCAGTTAGAGAAAACGGTGCGAGGTAAAACAAGTGGCTGCCTTCGTTACCTTCCTGGAGAGCACGCGCTGGCCTTTCCAGAGCCCGCGCAGCACCCGCCGCCCTGTCTGCAGGGGTGGGTGATGTCAGCAGCGCTGCCGGAGCCGTCAGCCATCCGACCAGCAGAAGAGGTCCCGCGGCAGAGGCACCAGGCAGCTGCAGAAGCACCGTTTCAGCGGAAGCTTCTCTGCTCTGTTCGCTGGAGTGCAAAATGTGGTTATTGCTAAAGCAGGGAGATGGCATTGGTGACCCGGCTTGCAGCGTGGGACTGAGCACAGGGGAGCGGAGCCGTGCTGTCAGGGGTGCGAGGGTACATTTTGTCAGCGGTACGGGATGGAAGTGGGGTTTGGACTCGGTAGCAGGCAGCTTCTGGACATGGGGTGGCGGTCGGGAGTTGTGGTATGAGGATTCACATGGTGGTTTTAGGATCGCCTTAATAAATAGGATAAACAAAATGGATTTTTTCCCATTTTTTAAAAATGTTAAATATTTGGGCCAATAGATTCCTTGAGAGCAGAAGTTAAGAACTAAGTTGCTGTTAAGATCGCTGCAGCAGATCGATTAACACCATTTGCAGGAGAGTGCTTATTCCATCATCTCTGACTTCACTGGAGGTCTCAAACGTGGGAGAAGATTAACATAATGACAATGTTTGAGGAACAACTTAAAAGTACTTGAGAAAATTACACACAAGTGACTTTAGATTTCAGGAAAAGCCTTTGAAATGGTTGCAGGTTTGAAGGGGTGCCCTGTGCAGTAGAGCAGGGAGCAGCATTTGCACAGCTGAATTGCAGGCTTGGGTCGGGTATGTAATTTACTCTTTTTTGGCTTAATAAGGTGAAAAGAAAGCTACGACTATATGGAGGGGGATGCATGAGAACTTGAGAAGATACTAGGCTGTATACCGAATAAAAATACTCTCTTTTGTGGAGTCAGCCCCTGGGGAAGCAGTGTTGCCAAGCCGTAACTTCACGAGCACCTTGCCAGTAAGAGGCGGCAGGGATGAGGTCTGCTTTGGCGGAGGGTGAGAGACTGTTCTGGGGCAGGTTCCCCCCTCTCATTGACAGCACTTTGCAGCTTAACTGTAGTTAAAGAAAGAAGAGAGCACGAGGCTGCTCCGGAGTCGAGGTGTGTTGGGGCGCACCCAAGGTCACCAGAGGACAATGAGAGCCTTCCTCAGACCTCTGAGGATGAGGAGCGCGGGACAGGGCTCAGCAAACCTAATCTGGTCTGAAATAGGAATAAGGCAAACAGGGAGAGAAGTCTGAGCTTGTTCTTATCAGAAAGAGGCAATCACAAGGGGAATTGACTTCTCTGATGAACTATGTTAAGGGAAGAGATTAAAGTGATTCGAAATTAACTCTATAAAATTAAGAGCCCACATTGTACATGGCACATCTGGGAAGGAAAAGAATTGGGAGCAGTAGACAATTCAGGATTTATTTTTTTTATTATTCAATCATGGGGATTAGTTGACCAGGGAAAGAGATTACAACCGTGAGTATTCACAAGCCATCTGGATGGGCCTCCCCTTAGAAGAGAGGAGAAACATGAAGAAGTCTCTAAGCAGGGATTTCTGTGCCCTTAGATGCTGCAACTGGCCAAATATGTCAATACACAGAATTATATAATTTTGGTTGGAAGGGACGTCTGGAGGTTTCTAGCACAACCGGTTGCTCAGAGCAGGGCCAACTAGATCAGGTTGCTTTGCATGTCTCCAAGGTTGGAGGTCCCGCAGCCCCCTTGGGCCCATGTCCCAGTCTTTGTTTCCAGGGTGAAAAGGTTTTCTGTAGATCTCATGATAATTTTTTGTGCTTCGGTTTGTGTCCATTGCCTCTTGTCCCATCCCCCTGCGCCTCCAAGAGTCTCTTTCTCTCTCCTGTACAGCCTCCCATGAGGTAGTGAGGTGTCCACCATCTCTCCTCCAAGCTGAGAAAGGCCAGCACTCTCAGCCTCCCCTTGTGCACTTTAGTCCCCATCCTCTCAGGTGGACTGAGCGAGCAAATCAGTGATATAAGTGTTCAGTAAAGTCACCTAGACATGGGTGGGACTGCACCAATAACTTGCTATTTCTCCTTTCCCCCGACATGCAAGAGAGCGGTACCCGTGCTTGCCCCGCACAGATGCAGCTCGGTGGCTGCCGTTTCCTCCTCTTCTCCAGGTCCTGCTCAGGGGTCGTCCCTCTTGGCAGTGTGGACATAGCTCGTGCTGCCCCATCGATACTGGCATCTTCGCCTGCATTGGGCACTGGGATCTCCCATCTGCACATTGATTTCCTAAGGCTGTACGTGCCTCCGGGGAGGCTAGGGCTGTGCCGGCGGCGGGGACGTACGAGCAAAGAGCTGGTTCCCGTTCTTCCAGACAGGGCCAAGTAAAAGGAGTCGCTCTGGACCTCCTCGAGCTGTTTCGTGGCTCTGAGACAACTTCTTTTAGTCTTTTTCATTCTGCAGCTTATTTGTTGGCTGTTCTTGCCTCATCAGTCTCCGGTGCGCTGTTAGTTTAGGATTGGTGTTAAAGTGTGCTGAGTGGGTGGAACCCTCCCCAATTTCTGCTCCTGCGAGTTACCATCTAGGAGGCAAGTAGCAGGCAGGGAGTTGGAAATTGCATCAGCTTTTACTGTCATTCTGTCTAGTTGTGACTAATTAGCAAGCCCCGAGAGAAGCCGTGTTACAGGCAGGGCTCAGCAAGGGGCGTGGAAGATGCCTAGGCAATGGCCTTGCGGGACAGGGCATGGAAAACACCCCTGCAGAAGGACTTCCATGCTTAGAAACGGAGAGGGGGAATGCATCTTTGACAAATGTATTGTGCAGCTCGAGCTGCTGGTCAGATGGCGGCAGCTGGTCTGGAGAGGTCCGTGCTTTTGGTGTGCTGCAGGAAACGGGGTTTTCTAGCGGCGAGCCCACCTGGCTGGAAAACGGTCATTTGCACTGGGCTGGTGCAACCTTCATTTCTATAGCAACAAAAGTGTAGAGGGAGAAAATTAAATCTCTTCTTGAAAAGGCTTCTGTATAATCCCACTTGTCAAATTAACGTGCCTTCAAAATAGTCTTTTAAGATCTTTCGGTGAACAGTATCTTTTGGGACCGCTTACCTCTTTCACAGAGACTTTCAAGAACACGAAATGGTGGGAAGGGAGCTCCCCCCAAGCCCCTGCTTCCCCTCCGCAGTCCTTGTGCTTGGGTCCTGCGCCAGACTGCTCAGCTTTTCCTGAAATTTAGAATTTCGGAATTGGTGGGCAATACGAGGCTTTGTGGCCTGTTTTATACAAAAAATAGGACCAGGTAATGATATAATGAACTGATTGAAGCAGAGCGCAGCCAGCCAGCGTGAGCTGCTAAGAAACGTGCCCAAGCTGAACAGCTCTAGCCTTCAGAGCTGCTTGTTATTGATTAAAGGAGCGTTGGAAAGGGGAGCTGTTTACGAAACCCCATTCATTCTCTTCTTTAAGAAAATACTCAGGAAAACTGGTTAGCAGTTGAAAAGCAGATCCTGGGAAACTGTACGAACAATCTGTCCAAAAATTATTTGCCCTGTGCAGGGTTTTCCCTTTAGTTTTTCCTCTCTTCTTGCCGCTAATCTAAGGATGCCATGTCCAGTGTCACTGCCAAGAACGTAGCTGTAGGCGAAACACTGGCACAAAGGGCTTATGGTGGGGTGGTGGGAGGGACGGCGCGCCCCGTCCCCAGTATTTGTCAAGAGACTTGGTCGAAGTAGTCCTCTTTCCTGCAGTGTATTTGCAATAAGTTTTGGTCAGGCAAAAGGCGGAATACAACCAGAACTTGCGAGAGGTGCAACTGGTAGAGCTGTTGGTCACTAAACAGCTCATCTGAGACTAGTCTTCCTGGCTCCTGCTGCCTCTTGGGTTGACAGTCTTTGAAGCACATACCTGCTTAGCGATGGATTCCTGTAAGGCATTTTACTCCGAGGGGTTTTGGAGTCATGCGGGTAGCTCTCGGCAAGCATCAGCTGGGCAGCAGCTGATGACACATATAGGATGTTAGGAAACAGGAAAGAAATAGAAAGTCTACTAAAAATAGCATTATACTTCTATGTAAATCCACGCTTTGACGGACTCTTACTTGCAGTTGTAGTTTACCCATCTGAATAAGAGGAATTAGAGAAGGTTCAGAGGCAAGCAACAAGGGTCACCCAAAGCACAGAGCACTTTGCGTTTGAGGGAAGGTTAAATAGACTGGAACTCTTCAGCTCGGGGAAGAGGTGCCCGAGGAAGATTTGACAGAGTTCTATGAAGTCATGAGTAGGCAAGGAGAAGGTGACTATGGAACAATAGTGATTTCTCAGTACAAAGGAATGAGGTGGCACTCTGTGGAATTAAGCAAGCAGCAAGATTAAAATAAAACAAAGTACTTTGTCACACTGCAGGTGGTGAAATTGTAGAATTTATTCCTACTGCATGTTGTAGAGGCCAAAAATATAAATGGATTCGAAACGAGAGTGCAAAATTACTGAAGAGTAAATTTGTGACCAAGAACCATTGTGACCTGTTCAGGGGCTTGAGATGAGGAATGCGGTTACTGGCTTTCAGAAGCGGGGAAGGTATCACATGGGTGGATCACTGGTCTCTTATTCTGTTTCTTATACTCTTTCCTTTGCTGTTTGTTACTGACCGTTACTCCTGAAAGGACGCTGGTGTCACCGAACCCCTAGTCTTCTGCAGTGCTCCATCCTTGTATTCTGGGTTACAAAAGAACATCAGGTGGAAGGAATCAGCCTCCCTCTGCGCTTCAACATTGAGTGCGATTGAGCACTCAAGACTAACTTTAAAAAAAACAACAAACCACCAACCGCAAAAAGTCACAAATTCCACAGAGGGTGTTTTCTTGTGCCTTCATGCTAGGTGAAGGAATAAAACAAGATAGACCATGTTGAAGCCTTTTCGTTTCTTCTCAGCCACCTTTAGAGGTGCATGGCTGACTTGGTTCTTTGAATGTTTTACAACCATTAAACAGTTGGTTTTCTTCCGTGGTGCAGTTCTTTGGTTGGTCTTTGAACACTTTATTTTCCTACCAACCATTTGGTGTCTCTGAGCAAGGTGTAGATGTTTTCTCTGATGCTGCACTTCGTGTCATGGTTTTCTCCCATCTACTGAGTGGGGGAGAGGAGAGGCTTTTGTCATCTGATGTTGGTGGAGAAATGAATCTTGTGTAACTTCAGACAGTTCAGTGTCTGTTTACCTGACCTTATTGTCAAGGTCCTCTTTATAGCATGGAGTAGCAAAAGGGGACTTGCAGGGTGCAATTAATTTCTGGCTAAAACAATCATTTAAGTCAGATGAATCATGACCTCGTTGTGCATCTTTTGCTTCCCAGGTTATGAGGGAACCACGGGAGTACTAGTGCACATGGAGACATGTACACAATCGCTGGCACAACTTAGGCAAGATGCATCCTACTCTAGGTGTTGGCAACCAAAAGGTGTTCATTCAACCACTCAGTTAAACCCAGTGGTTTGATGTAGAAAAATAGGGTCTTCCACAGCAAAATTTAGCTGACTTCAGCTACATCCCCTAACACGACAAAGGCAATCAGTGCCTTTCCCCTCGTTGCACCAAGACTTGCTACTGCTGTGGTCCCTTCCCCTGTGTTATGCCCCAGCACTGGGAATGTCTTCAGCATCGTTGTTGGTGTTTACTGACTTGGGGACCTGAAGGAGCAGAAGAGAAACCCACAACCCTTCTGTTATCTTCAGCTCCCCAAAGTATTTAAGCATTGGGGCAGACATCATCCTTCCCTTTTCTGGACAAGAATACTTGCTTGATGAGGGACAGAAGACATTGCAGATGCCCTCAGTGAGTCACTGCAAATTTGTAGGCAGGATGAGAATTCAGCATCATCTTGACGGATAGAAACTATTGTTTGAAAATGCTTAGATGCAGTTCAGTAAGGAGAAATGCAAATTATCACACTTGCGGAAAAGTAATCAGCTGCGCAAATGCAGGAAAGAGAAGAATGGAGTAAAGATTCAGAAGTTATAGTGAATCCTAAGTGGAGCATCAATTAGCAATATCAAAATGTTGTAAAAACCGAAAGATAATGGGATATTCAAACAGAAATCCAGCAAAGATTCTCCTTAGCACTGGTGCAGTATAAATTGAGGTGCTGTGCTGAGTGAGTACATGGTAACAGTCTGCAAATGCATAATGTGAACTGCAGAAGTGGGAATAAACTCCGCACTGTGCCTCTTTGAATAGGACAAGAGGTAATCGGCAACAATCACAGCAAACAAAATTTCAGCTAGGCAGTAGGAGAAAATTTCTAATTACAAGGGTAGCATAGCATTAGAAGAGATTGTCTAGGTCGTTATTTAAAGGTCTCTCATTGGGAAATAAAGAACATTTTAGGCAATTTAGGCAAACATCTGTTAGGAATGTTTTGGTATAATTGATTCTGCACTGGGGCAAGGCTTCTTAAAATCACTTGCAGACTGCGGTTTCTGTATTTCTATTATCATTCCTGTGCTAAATGTCTACAGTCCTTCATCAGGAATTCCACTCCTGATCGCCGGGGCTTCGGGCTGCCTGTGTCGCTGCAAGCCTTGGTAGCTGTTCTTTGAGTGTCATGAGGAAAGGGAAACAAAAGTATTTCTCCACCGTGACCAATTGTAAGTCGTTTGTACTTATTTCCAGAAAGCAATTAAAAGCAGGTATTACAGGAGATGATTGTCATATTTCTCTGAGCTGTATCATTATCTGCAGAAACGAGAACTGTGAAAAATACTGCAGATTCTTACAATATTTTCCTAGAGAAATTTGGTGGTTTTTTCTTTTGATTAGAGTCTGCTGGTTCTTGCTCTTCCAGGCAGAAGATAATCAGATCATTATAAACAAACGAAATTAAAAAAATGGTGTCAAATGCTCTTTCCTCTAGCACTTCTTCAACTCACAGTAGTTCAGTTAAATAGGTAAGAATTACCAAAAATGTTTTCTGTTTTGATAAAATATGAGTGAGAGGGAGCAATTACATTTAATTTGACTTCCTGTGTATAACAGCCCATTAAATTTTACCTAGCTATTGTATTTGAATACAAAGACTTTTGGTAGACTGAAACATTAGCATATTAACAAGACTAAACTGTTCTTTGCCCGGAAAGCCCTTCCACAGTTTGGGGACTGAAGCGATATAGGTTTCCGGCAGAGGAGTAGCATGACAGGATGCAGAGGAAGTGAAAACTCCGGGATTTTTTACCAGTCTGATTTGGGAGATTATTTCTTCCCCTCTTCGAATACGGTAATTGTTTGACTCGGAGCATGCAAGCATCCTTGCACGACCTCAGAGAACTGGCTGGCCCCATCCGTTGTCGTTTATCCTGTTCTGGACAGTTTTTGTGTTTCACCTTGTCCTGAAGCAGCAGCCGCAAAGGGAGGGAGCGGAAGGGAGAAGGTGGGGGGGGTGAGCAGGGCAGATTTCAATGTCAGAAGCAATCACATTTTCCAAACAGCCTGGTCCTCTCCCATACGTGATTTGGAGAAGCAAGAGTCCACCCCTTGGTTGACGCGGTGTTCAATGCTTAGTTGCCCTCTTTAGTGGGAATTCTGCCTTATTTCAAGGCTCTTGAGTCACATCTTGAAATCTGATCTTTTTTCTCAACTTTGTTTGAAAATTCTAAAATATTGAAAGTATTTTTCTTTCAGTATGTACCTATGTATAATGATCTAGATGCCTCTTGACCTTCTCTTTGATAGGGATAAATCAAGCTGAATTTCACATTGTAAGACTTCTTTTCCTACTCCTGGCATTCTTTTTTCATTGCCTTGTAGTCTCAAATGTTTTTGCGTCATTCTTGAAGACACCAGCTGGACTGTTCTGGTAAAGTCTTACCCGTCTGTACAGAGGGAAGAGCATTTTCTGTTTCCACTATCATTTTCATAAGTCCAGAGATTGCCTTTCTTTGCTTGATTCCAGTGAGAGCTGACTATGTGGCAGTATACACTTCTTGAGTTGTTGCTTTGCAGGAACGTCACTTACCCTGAAAACAGAGCCTGAATTTTTGATACTTTGCATTTACCTGTATTAAAAACTTTTCTTGTCCTGAGTGTTTAGTGCCGCAGTCCGGATCGCTCTGACAAGCACTTCTTCTCTGCTATGGCACCGTTCTTTGTATCCTCTTCAAACTAACACAAAGATCTTTGTAAATCCCTGATTTAGAAACACCTGTTATTCACAAACTGGATATGGCTTATTGTAAGAGTTTGTCCAACCTCTACAATTATTTGGGATGTTTCCTGGTTAGCCCTGGGACTGCTGCCACGCTCGTGTGACCACAGTGAAGGGGGACGCAACTCTGACGGTGCAAAGGTTGGACAGCTCTGGTACAGATCACCGACTGCACTATGGATTAGGACTGGTCCTTATGGGGCTAACTGGAGACAGCTGCCCATGCGGTGTCTCCATGCTTTTGATGACATTTTTTGGCCTGTTGGTGAGTGCACTTTTAGTATACTAATATTTCCTACTAGAAGGTTGCAGTGAATGGAGTTAATTCATGTGCAGTGGTACCAAACCCTCAAGCCACAGTACATCATCTCCTGTGGTTGCCATCACCAGTTATATTGAGATCTTGACAAGATGCTTGACAGGATCGACCTCACATTAACCGCACCCATGAGATTTCCTATTTGATCTTCCCAATAAAGCAGTTTACTTAGGATTGGGGTCAGGCTGATAGTGTATAGTTCTAGTGTCATTCCTTGCAGTCCTTCCAGGGTCTGGAATTTCCCGAGTTTCCAGAATTTCTTAAATACTGACATTTGTTACTGAGATGGTGCCTTAGCTGATTTCTCTAAAGCTCTTCAGTGTAAAGCATTCCGGCTTCTGGATTTGAAAATGCTTTATTTTAACAGACGCTGCCTCATGCTCTCCGTAGAGGTGACAAGTTTTCTCTTCCACCCACATCGTTCTAGTAGATGGTAACAGTGCCCTTCTCTGTTCCAAATTCAGCACTGAAGTACCTACTGGACATTTCTGTCTCTCCTACGTTACAGTTCACATTTCCTCACCCACGTCAATGCTGGTCTTATACTTGAGCCACGTCTAACTTGCAGGCAGTCTCTTCTTGCAACGGCGATGCTGTAGGAGCTACGAAGAATACATGTTGAAATGGTAGTTGGTGTATACTACAGATTGTAAATGCTCTTGAATGAGTAAGATGCTTCAAGAGAAATCGTGAATCTTGACACTCAGCAAGCGAACAAAATGTATTTTGCCCCATAACCTGTGCAGATTCACCTGACTAGAGAACTTTGTGAGGCCAGATTGTTTCAACCGGACTCATTTTAACTTTCCAGCCAAAGCAGGATCTCCAGCATCCCTTGTACTCCGTTAAAATAAGAGAGGTTTCTACTACAGGTTTGTTGGCTCGTTTGTTTTTAACTGTCCTTGAGCGAATGTTTGCCAAGATCTTCTGTATGCCGTTGGTGTCCTGAAGACCAAATGCAGCACGTGCTCTTGGTTTGTGGGGGCATTTTCTCTCCGATTGCGTGCCTGGAGTTCAGCTGCCTGTACCTCTTCCAGCGAAGTAACTCGTGACTTGTGCTAAGATTACAGAGAAGGGTAATTCAAACCCTTGTGATACATCTGCTAGAAACACACTTTGTAAGAGCAAGGACTAAAAATGTGATGCAAATCATCTAGTCAGAACAGAAATGCTGTGATCGCTGTTTTACTGCTGGCTTACCCATGCGAGCTCGGTCTGATCACGACACGGAAGCCGTGCGGGGCTGGGGAGATGCCCCTCGCGCCCGCGGGTCACGTCAGGCTCCTGCAGCCAGAGCCACAGACAGGCTGGAGTCTGCTGGCTGGGGGCCGAATACCGTCACTTTGGCAATAATGCAAACGCTTTTAACAGTGAGGGTAATTTATTGTTAAACAGCTGAAGAACGCGGTGGACTCCCCTCTGTGGGGTAACCCGTCAGCGCTGGGCAGACGTGCATCTGAGCAGGACCGACATGGCAAAAATCTGCAGCCTGTTCTTTATGGGAAGCTGTGCTCGGTGAAGACACTCTGATGAAAAGCCACCTTCCTCGACGCAGGGGGTTGGGACCGACTACTGAATGGGACGGGACTGTGGCAGCAAGTGCCCGATGCCCCCCTGGAGAGCATGGGGTGAGCACGAGCAGTGCCAGGACGTGTCGGGGCAGAGGTCTGCGGCCACCCGGCCAGAAGACTGCCTCGGTACCGAGTCCTCTCATGCCATGGGTGGCTGTTTCAGCGTAAGCTGGCTGGGCTGGGGGGTGTCTGCAGTTGTCCACAGTTGTCCTGTGCACCCTCAGGGCTGACAGACCCTGAAACGGGGTGGGGTGGGGCAGCCCGGTGGGGCTGGAGGGGCCGTGGAGGAGCTGCGCTCTGCGGGAGGCTGCTGTGGCGGTGTGTGCTGAGCAGACCTGGGTTCCTGCCCCAGTGCCCGAGCTCCGCCATCTCCCGAGCGCGAGGGGCACCAGGAGCAGAGCAGGCGCCCAGTCAGCAGCCTGCCGGCAGGCAGCCCAGCCCCAGCCCCTTCGCTGCCGCATCCGTCCCTCCCTGCAGAGCCCACTGGTGAGATCCAGGCGAGACGTGCCCTGACTGGGGAGCGGGGCAGGCCAGGGAGCTTGGGCTTGATGCATGGCTGGCAGGGCTGCCCACGGTGGCTTCCCGGTGGGCTGGAGCTGGGCACTGCCATGTCTTCTGGACCACCTTGCCGGTCATGGGCGCCCTGGCCAGGTGGGGACCTCCTGCCGAAGGTCATGACCTGCTCAGGGTGTAGATACCCCTGGAATTCAAACAACGGTAATAATGGGTCTTTGTTTTGTGATTTGAATTTAATCCAGTTAGTACAATATTTGATATGCTGACATCAGTTATGGGGATTTGGAAGTGGCTTCTTGGCCCATCTTCTGTAGGAGATGCTGAGGAAGAGAAGATTCATTCCAGAGGAGTGATTATAGCTGGTTCTGGCACTTCACATAAAGGCCAAGTAGGGCTTCAGTAGGGTGAGGGAAAATTCAATCACCAAATGGGAAATTGGATGTTTCAGTCAGAGATGTCATTTAATAATGGGTCCCGCTGGTATTCCCGAAGAGCTGTTTTCATCCTCATGAAATTAAATAGCTTGCTTTCTCCAGTGGGTTTCATAGATCTTGTGGCAAGGGGAGGTTGAAGCTCAGATCTTGCAGGCAGCTGACTTGGGGAATCATAGAATCATTTAGGTTGGAAAAGACCTTCAAGATTACAGAGTCCAACCGTTACCCTAACCCTGCCAAGTCCACCGCTAAACCACGTCCCTAAGCGCCTCATCCACATGTCTTTTAAATACCTCCAGGGATGGTGACTCCACCACCTCCCTGGGCAGCCTCTTCCAATGCTCGACCACTCTCTCAGGAAAGACATTTTTCCTAATATCCAGCCTAAACCTCCCCTGGCGCAACTTGAGGCCATTTCCTCTTGTCCTATCACTTGTCACTTGGGAGAAGAGACCAACACCCACCTCACCACAACCCCCTTTCAGGCAGTTGTAGAGAGCGATGAGGTCTCCCCTCAGCCTCCTCTTCTCCAGACTGAACAACCCCAGCTCCCTCAGCCGCTCCTCATCAGACTTGTGCTCCAGACCCCTCACCAGCTCCGTCGCCCTTCTCTGGACACGCTCCAGCACCTCAATGTCCTTCTTGTAGTGAGGGGCCCAAAACTCAACACAGCATTCGAGGTGCGGCCTCACCAGTGCCGAGTACAAATGAGGTGCTGCTGCTTTCCTAGCTGTGCGTGAGTGTTGAGCTGCTGACATGACCCCGATGGTGGACAAAGCTTCACAATACAGACGAAGGCAGAAGAAGTAAGTGTGTGACAGCGACCTGCAGTGCTCAGCAGTCTAAAGAAAAGTGTTATGGTTGCATATTAATCAGATTAGCTCTAGGCAAGTGAGAGAGATGCACCAGCCAACTGCCCGTTCGAGGCATTTTTCAAAACTGGCCAGACACCAGTTACCTCCGGCTGTCGTTTGCGTGGCACGGAGCCCGAGCGGGACCTTCTCGGCTCGCTAGAGCTGATGCAGCCACTCGCCCTCCTGCTGAGCGTGGGATCTCAGCATCCTCGGACAAGGAATGCTTGCGTCAGCCCAGAGAAGAGTGTGTGGAGCTACCCATATGTTAGCTGCATATATTTGCATGTATGAATACTAACAGTCATGTGCACGGCAGGAATAACATACTAACAAATCACAATAGGTTTTGTAATTATTTTGCGTGGGTGTAAATTACTACTCGAGCTTCAGGGCAGAGGGGAATCAAACCATAAATCTGTCCCTCTGCCTTCGTACACTGGCTGCAGCGCTGGCTTCGAAGCGATCAAGGGTGCTGGTATGCTGCTGCTGCTGCTTGTGAATGTTTTGTCAGGGTGATTTTCCTGTAATGTTTGTTTTGTTAGGAATGCTGATTAACTTTCAGGCTGGTGATTACTTGGATCGCTTATCTTTTTTTTTTAAAGTAGTAATCTGTTTGCTTTCCTTAAGCTTCTGCTACGTTTATGTTCTTTTCTGTCTTTTCAGGAATAGTTGTCAGGGTTGCTATACGTGTTCCCATGGCGCAAGTATTAATTATCTATTTCCACTCCTATTACTGTCTTGGGGTTTTTCATGATGCGGTCTTCACATACAAATACTTTTTCATTTCCTCATTGTTTAAGTGGACCAATAAATACATAGTATAAGAAGGTCAAGAAGTCAAAAGCATTGTATCGCTAATAAATGTGATCTTTTTTCTACTTCCCCATCCCCTGGTGTTAAGAGAAGCCTCTGGCATATTACTCCTGTGCTCTGAGTTCGGGCTTGCCAAGAGTTTGAAACTTGGAGTCACCAAGGCCGAGGTGAGGGTTGGTGTCTGCGGAGCTGCCGGTGCGGTCCGTATCGTGGAGTCTGCTGCCTCGGCAGGCGGCCGGAGCGGCTGGCGTCGGCTTTAGGCAGCCACAGAAGGGCAAGGTTTCGGGTCCGTATGTGCTTCTGCTGCCTTGAGCCGCAACCATGCCTGAAGGCTGCTTTCCACAGTTGGTTTTGCAGCAGAGCATTACTTTCTGCCGTACAATCCTTACCACGACATTACACGCCTGTGTCATGGTCATATTGGCCTTTTCATTTTTTGAAGACTGCTTGTAAGCTTAATGCTGTGACAAACAGCTTGCTTAGCAGCAAGGAAAGCTGAGCTAAGCACATTATGTATGCGGTGCATCGATTTCCAATTCAGACCGTCAGTGGTGAACAAGGCTCTCTAAAAAATTAGCGTGAACTATTCCATAGTAAAAAACTCAGCTGAGGGTTTTGGCTGAGAGGCCTTGGGGTGCGTTGGTGGAGCGTGGGGGCCTGGCGCCCCGCGGAGCGAGCCCTTGGCTGGGGAAATGACCCCGCTCGCTTTTCGGGTGGGCTGTGTTTCGCTGTGGTCATGTTCCTGATCAGAGACGGGTCTAGGATGGTCTTCCGTAGCAGTACGTGTCGTTTCTAGGTGCTTTTGTATGGGTGGAAGAACACTTGAGGTTCTGGACAACCAGCGTGTATTCTTACCACTACAAAGTTAAGGGGAATAAATATGTTTCTGGAACAGGTTCTGGCAAGAGAGATTTGGGGTTTGTCTGCAGTCCATTTTATGTGTATGTGCCAGTAAGTAAGGGAGGACGGGGGAGAAAGGGGAGGAGATCGATTACTAACTAAAATTCAGTAATGTACAGAAAAGCGGCTCGTGCCAGACGGTGGCAGACTCTCGGTGATTCGCATCTGCATCCCTCTGTTTGTAGGTTTGAGAGGTTACTTTCCACATCTAGCTGGGCTTGGAGCAAAGGAGCACTCGTGTTGAATATTAGCAGCATTAGGGTTGTGCAAACAGAATTTCGCTCACGCTGCTTCTGGCTGTGTCAGTGGAATAGATGTCTTTGTCACTAATGTCAGCAGAAGTGGCTGGTAAACACAGGAGGTGGCTTAGTGAATTAATTGTTTTTCACATGACGCCTTTGCTGGTTGGAAACCCGCTATAAGCACTGAATGTTAAATTACCAGTGTATAAGGTATCAAAAAGAGGTTTTGTTTCTGAGTGTTCATGTTCTAAACAGAGATGACAAAATATACTGTGAGAGCCAGAGTGTGTTAACTTAAAGTTACTCTTAATTACAGTAAAAGGTTAATGATGATGATTACAGAGAAAATGTGTCAGACCCAAGGGAAACAGCCGTTGTGTTGGAATGAGAATTGTGCAAATTATTGGATATCGTGAGTACGACGTGGAAACGTGAGCCCAGGAAGAAAACACAGGGATGGAGGCTGCTGTGTGGGGCTCGCCCAGGCGGATATTCCACCTGGCCTCTTCCTAGCACAGAACACCGCAGCGTGGTTTTGCGGAGTGGCCCCATCCAGTATTGTGAGATGAGTTATTTTCCTCTGAAGAGTAAATCTGTGAAATGATCTTTGCATGGTGCTGCCCCTTAAAAGGAGCCAGGAAACGGAGCTAGATCTGCGTGAGCTGTCAGCGGTCTTTCTCAGCCAGGCTGGGGTGAGAGGTGGAGATTTAATCAGGGCTCAGCTGCTCCTTGTCGAGGGAGCATCGCGGGTCAGAGACGTTGCAGCTCCTACCCGGTTTGATTCATGAGAAAGCAGTTCAGCTAGACAACTGAAGGCATAAACCCAAAAAGCATCATTCACGTTTTTTCTCATTCGGAAGACGCTAAGTCATTTATTAAAGCGACAGGAGCTGTCAGTTAAGACCGTAAAGGATGTGTTGATCGATAGTGACTACACTGCTTATGCTGAGTCTGGAGCAGCTGCAGTTGCAGTGTACTCCTGATGTGGACATGCCTACATGCTAAGGGTATTTCTTGTTGCAGACGTCATGGAAAGGAGCGGTGTATGCATGCGGGCGGGCGGGGAGAAGCCTTAGCTCAGAGGTAGGAGCTGCCGCTGATGGTGGGAGTGCTCTCCTGGGCCACACTCTGATGATTAGGGCCGAGGCACGGGCATTTTATATTCTGACACGTACAAAGCTGCCTCAAGGTGGGCACAGCCGTTCGTGGCATCACCAAGAAATTACAAAGGTCCCCTCTGACTCAGCTCATGAACCAGCCGATGACAAGTCTGCTGGCACTAGAAGTCATCCCTGTGGATTGCCAGAACAGCAAGGGAGCAGCTGCAGCGTAAGATGCTGCATACACAACATCTGTACTCCTGGAGAAATTAAATAATTGCTATTGAGCTCTTGGAGAGCTCGGACTAAATTGGTCAAATCTCGAGTTGCAGCAGTACACCTGGTAAAATAAAACAATTTGTAAAACAGCGAGGGTAAAGCGATGCCTCGCTGAGTGCCGCCTCCACTGATGAAGGCTGTTGAAAATCAGTTCCAATGTATGACCCTCAAGCACGTTACTGCATCAGTCGATGAGGTTTTGTTGTGCACTCGCGGTCCTCGGAACAAGGCCCTCTGAGGTCGTGTGCTTATGCACTGATATTCCAGCGAGAGTGGGGAACTCCAACACCCAGCAGCTGTGTGAAACGCCGGCTCTCCTTCCGCCGCTGCGAGGTGTCGAACTGCTCAGCAGATTGGTCACCAGTGCACAGTTTCAGCAAAAACATTTTCTCATCATGTTCACTGTTCCATTTAGGGGACACGAGCTGCTTTTCTTACTGTTTTGAATACCCTGTGAATCTAAGATCTTTCAAAAGAGAGTAAGACAGTTGTTCTCAGTGATTTGGGGACCTACCTTTGAGCTTCATCAGGGTGATGTCAGAAAGTATTGCAGCTATCACAAGGAGCTGGACTTACCTTTAATGCAAACCGGTGTGACTTGAAGAAACAGTGCCCATATCTCGGGCCATATAGCCATCAGTACCATTAAATAACCCAAAGAGAAAGACCGGAGTCTCATCTGCAGAGCGCAGCGGTTTCCAGTCTTACAGGACCAAAGCACTTCCTGGGGTTGATCGGCTCATTAGTCAAGCATGTGTCAAAAAAACCTGACTTCTGGTGACCTTGGACGAGTTGCTGCCTTCCAGCACTGAGTGTTTCGTCAAAGCGAGCGTGACCGACTCCACAGATGGAGCTGGTCGGCATAACCAGTACCACAGCCTGTGACAGGAGCCGGCGTCACCGCCATGAGGACGGGACTCCCAGATACCGGGTGAGTCGTGGTGTGGAGATTTTGTAAGCAAAAGGGTGGTATGAGTAAAATATCAATGGAAATGTCTGTATGAGAAGGCGCCAAGAGATCATGGCCTGGACTGGTAACCCCAAACACGCTCAGCAGTAAAACCAGTCAGCGCTGAAGGCTGTGGTGCTGACCTGGGCTGCCCACAGTGCAGGTGCTGCGTTAGATGGAAGTCCCGTGTGCTGGTAATGCCACCGCACAGACGACTCGTCGGCAGACCGCCCGCACTCTGATCGCGGGAGCGTGGCGACAAGGTCGCCGCACACTGCGTGTACCATTCCTCATCCTTTCGACCTGCGGGAGGACGGACCATAGCCACTACGCACCCCATGTGAGGAAGGAAAAGGTAGTTGTCAGCAGCCTTGCTACGATTGAAGAGGACGAAGCAAGAAAGATTCAGGACGAGGATCATAAGGGGATTGCTCTTCCAGGAGCTTGTCCAGTCGCTCCTTGATTCCATGTAAATTTTTAGCACAATGTCCTGTGGCAAGAAGAAACTTTATCCCAAGTCATGTGAAATCGCAGTTTATTTGAAACATTATCTTCTAGGTGCATTTGATGTGGTTTAGTCCTTGTGCTGGAGGAGGCAATAGGCAGGCCACCACCATTACCCCCTCCGCAGCACTCAATTTGTTAGAACCACTTCCCTTGGGTTGTGTTTTTCCAGATTAAGTGGTACTAAGCAGCACCATTCCTTGTACAGAAAATCCTTCCATACTTCAGACAGTCCACATCGCCTTTGTTTTTTTCAGGTTTTGTTGTATTCTTTTCCAAAATGGGAGGATCAGAGTTATTGCAAGCATTTAAGATGTGGGGGCGCTTTGGCTGTGCCAGTGGTATAATGTTCCTCTGTCTAACTCACTTGCCTTTGCTCATCGTTCCTGGCCATTGTAGGACATTAGGTTGACACCCTTCATGAACTGTGTGTCATAGCCCCAGGTTCTTAGTCCTGGTAGTAATGGTCAGCTCAGAGCCTGTGATTTTATGTAGGAGAGAATTATTTTTCCTATGTGCATCAGTTTTTCTCCACCTTACATTTCATCTTACATTTTAAGATCTTTCTACAGTTCCTCACAGTTTTCATCCTCGTTATTAACAAACTTTGTTACTTCTCTTTCATTCCTGTCTCACAAATGATCTAGGGCCATGTTGAGCAGTATAAGTCCTGGCACTGATCCCCGTGAGACTCCGCTGCTGACCTTTCTTATGTGAAATCCAATCATTTACTTTTATTTTAAAACTTTTAACAAATTTCACATGTAAAAAACCTTCCTTTTTATCCCATGGCTTCTTAGCTTCCTCAAGAGATTTTAATGAGAGACCTTGTCAAATGCTTTTGGAAGTCGAAGTAGACTTCATTTAATTTTTTGTTGTCAAATAACTCAGTTCTCTGCTTTTTTTCCCATCGGTCATTCCGTCCGGCTTGCCCCTGTTCACCTCTTGCTGTGTTCCGGTGTTGGCCCATTGCATCTCTGGAACAAAACCTAGTTGTGGTTCTGGGGTTATTTAATTCTAGTGAGCACTTGCTAAAGGTGCTACTGAAGAGGCTGTTGAGTTTGACTGTCTCCTCCCCGCATGATCCTCCAGTATGATCCCGGCAGGACCTCTACCCTCAAACACCGTTGCCTGTCCCTGTGCTGCGCTGGTGTAGTGCTCCCCCTTAGCACCATGTTGTGAAACACTGCTTCATCGCGTGCTGCACAATCCTCAGGTTGTTTGAGAATTTTGAACCAAAAACACATTAAAAAAAAGAGGTGCTTTGTTCCCCCCTGAGGCAGCGTGGGTGCAGGTGCTGGGCTCGAAGGGAGAGTGCCCGAGCGATGTTGACACCAGCCCTTCTGCACTGGTTGGTTTTGGGCACCAAGGGTGCTTCCTGACATGGCTGATGGTAGTGCTGTAGGTTGGTTTTTTCCCCACTGTCTACAGAATCCCAGAATTGCTGGAGGTGGGGAGGGACCTCCCTTACCTGCATCCATTTGTGCTTTATCATAGAATGACAGGATGGTTTGGGTTGGAAGGGACCTTTAAAGGTCATTTAGTCCAACCCCCTGCCACAGGCAGGGACATCTTCAAGCAGATCAGGTTGGTCAGAGCCCCGTCCAACCTGACCTTGAACACTTCCAGGGATGGGGCATCTACCACCTCTCTGGGCAACCTGTGCCAGTGTCTCACCACCCTCACTGTAAAACTTTTTCTTCCTTCTGTCCCATCTAAATCTGCCCTCTTTCAGTTTAAAACCGTTGCCCCTTCTCCTGTCACTACAAGCCTTGGTAAAAAGCCTTTCTCTGTCTTTCTTATAAGCCTCCTTTAAGTATTGAAAGGCCACAATCAGGTCTTACTGGAGCCTTCTCTTCTCCAGGCTGAACAACCCCAACTCTCTCAGCCTGTCTTCATGGGAGAGGTGTTCCAGTGCTCTGACCATTTCTGTGGGCCCCTCTGGACCCGCTCCAACAGGTCCATGTCTGGCTTGTACTGCAGACCCCAGGGCTGGACGCAGTACTCCGGGGGGGGTCTCACCAGAGCGGAGTAGAGGGGAAGAATCCCCTCCATTGACCTGCTGGCCACACTTCTTTTGATGCAGCCCAGGTTATGGTTGGCTCTCTGGGCTGCAAGCACACGTTGCCGGCTTATGTCCAATCTTTCGTCCACCAGTACCCCCAAGTCCTTCTCTGCAGGGCTGCTCCCGATCCATTCATCCCCCAGTCTGTACCGATACTGGGGATTGCCCCAACCCAGGTGCAGGACCTTGCACTTGGCCTCGTTGAACTTCATGAGGTCCGCACAGGCCCGCTCCTCAAGCTTGTCAAGGTCCCTCTGGATGGCATCCCTTCCCTCTAGTGAACAAACTGCACTGCTCAGCTTGGTGTCATCTGCAAGCTTGCTGAGGGTGCACTCAATCCCACTATGTCATTAATGAAGATATTAAATAGTATTGGTCCCAGTACAGACCCTTGAGGGACACCACTCGTTCCTGGAGTTTATGAGGCAAGACATTCACTTAAAATGCCACGTTAGCTTCTCCAAGTGTAGTATTTATCCATGTGTTGGCTGGCTCTCTGCCTCTTCCAGTTGCTAGAGCCTTGCCCAGTGAGGCGTCAGGATGGTGGACCTGCAGCACCTTCCTTCTCTGCTGGCACCCCTGTGAACACAGGAGCTGCCGTCCCGGCCCCAGGTGCCGCAGTGCTCCTCACCGCAGCCTACGCACCATGAGCGGCACAGCTCTGTCACCCGCAAGGTACTCCAGACACTTAGCGGTCTACTGTCTGCTCCTGGTGGTTTGTGCTCTCCATTTTGTTCCATAACCTCTTGTAGAGAGGCTTCGGTTTCAGATCTGTCTGCCTACAAGTCTCTGTGCTTCTGAAGGGGAAACCTCCCCACAACAGGGAAGAAAAAATTGTATTTGATTTCTCTGTTATGGCCTTAACCTTCTGTGGGTGCTGCTTTGACACCATGATCATCTGACCCCAAAGATGCTCTGGTAGGCGTCCTGCTCCCTATGCACTTGAAAACTGGTTTAGTATCGGTTTTGAAGTCTTTGGCAAATTGTTCCACAGATGCATATTTTGCCTGTCATACTGTGTTTTTACATTTAACCTGCAAGAGATCATGATCCTTTCTGTGCTCCTCATTTGGACATGGTTTCAGCTTTATGAAGGATGTTTTCTTGGTTGTAATAACCCCCCTTTCCCTGCTGTTCAGCCATGCCAGCTTCTTTCTGTTCTTCCTCAATCTGTGGCATGTACTTGTACTGTGTCTCCAGCACAGTGCCCTTAAACGGTCTCCATCTGTCTCCTTTGCTGAGGATGGAATAAATCCACATTGTAGAATTTGGATTTTCTAGGACTTGTTTTTATTATTTATAGAAATATGCATTGTTCTTTCCTGAACGCGTATTGGGCAAAGGCAGACATAATGTTCTTTAATCTCCTTTCGTTCAAGCGAAGGGAGATTTTAGGCATCACCTGTGCTTTCCCGGTACATGTGACATCTGAAGGCAGCGGTGGGACTAACTCCTGTAACATCCCTCTGTTTGTGACCATTTTCCCCTTTAAATACATGCAGTATGAATTTCGTGAGCTAGTGAGACATCCTAAGATTTGAGCTGCTGTTGCGGGCTACCTTATCTGTCTCTCTGTGCATCTGCGCAGCCAAATGGCGCCGACGTCAGCTTTGAACAATGCCGTTTCTGTGGAGCAGAATTCCTGCAGGTGACATCGGTAATTTGGCAGCGCTAAGCACGGATCAGAGTCTGCCTTTGCCTCCTTTTTTAGTAGACACCATTTGCTGAAGAAGCGATAATGGGAGGCTGTGAACGACGGACCTGAACTCCCCTCCCTGCAGAGCGAGCCCGCGTTTGCTCGTCTGCGGTCCGTTGTGCCCCGGTGTCAGGTTTAGTCTGTCTGGTGGAGACCGCGTCCAGGGAGAAGGAGCGGGATAGCAGCGCCTGTTCAGCCGCAACACCTCTTCTGGCAAGGGGGGATGAAAACCCAGGACAAAGAGCTTTCTTCTGCCAGTATAAATATAAGCCTGATAATTCCAGGGGCTTATCATCTTTTGTGCATCGCTGCGATGGCATTTTTTCCTCGACTTGACTGCTTTTCAGCGTTCACAGCGAGGTCTTAAGAGCTTTCTCAGTACCACTGCTGGCTTGGAGTCCGGGCAAAACATGTCTTGGGCTTCCTTAGACTTTTGTTCCCTTAGCGAGCTGTCTTATTTTAATATTTTGGTTAGTGCCCTAGCAGTTACCAGCTTGGTGTGCTTAAATGAAATGAATCCACTACTGAACATTTTCTGTGAAAACTGTGTTTGAATGGGGAAGACGCCGCTTTCCAGTGCCCTTCGCCAATGGTCTTCCTCGCTTTCTGCAATAGTTGATCTTCAGGATTCCTCCGGTACTGCCAGCCTGCATTTCACCTGGGACTGCGCAGCGCTGGCTTTGGGTTTCTAACTGGTGTCTGAGCCGCCTTTGACCCGTGCTGGAGGGAACGTGATCTCAAACACCACGTCCTTCCTGGGGGCTTGCTGCACTTTGGGATCGTGAGCGTGTGTGCGGCTGGAAGATGGTTTCTTCTGGAGCTAGAGTTGCTTTTCATCTGTCAGTTTGCTGTTGACGTAGTTCATAATCAGGGGCTTGATGAGCTGCCTCCTGACTGAATTAAACAGAAAATCTTACTGGTATGATAATCAGTGCTCCAGGATCAGTCAGGAGCATGAACAGGCTCCTTTCCAGCCCCCTCTCCGTTCCCTGCTGTCCTTTGCTTTCGATACGGAAGCACCACTGCTGCCTGCGTTCCCAGAGATTTCCTCATCTACAGTAGAGATTTAAGTGGTTTATTTTTCCATTCGGGATAGGGCTTTTCCCAGTTTCACTTCCGACGTTGTCGCTGAGGTCCCCTGGCTGCCAGTCTCTGGGCTGGGAGCTCTTCTGGAACAGCAGCAGTGCGCTTCAGACCCCCTCCTTTCCTCTTCCCCAGCCTGCTGCTGTCAGTAAATGTTCGAGGGGAGACACCTGATCCGACCTGCTGTGGTCATTCTTTTTCTCTCGTGTTCAAACAGAGCCAAGAAATGCAGCTGTGTTGCGCTTTGGCTAGCATCCGCGCTGCAGAAGAGCAGGGCTGTGTGACAGCAGCCCCGCGGAGTGCTCGGGTCTGGGTAGGTCTCTCCAGGCTCCGTTGCTGCGAGGGACGCTGTGCTCAGCAAACCGTTCACTAGTGATGTGCCCAGCTGGTCCCGAACCTCCGGGACATGCCTGTTCCCTCTTGATTTCTGCTAGAAGCTTAACTGTTTGGTATATAAATCCAAGGGTGATCTGTGATCTCTCTCCCTAATGCTTCATCTGCGCTGTGAAGTGAGGTAGGGGTAGGAAGGAGACGTGCGTGCCGCCATCATCGCCTGTGCCGTTTCATTGCTAGCTTGCTCCATGGGATAAATCGGATCCGGGCCACCTTGCACTCTCTGGACAAGCCCAGCCATTGCGTAAGGCCAGCCCTAGCCAGAGGCAACGTCTAGAATGCAGTTTGGAGAGAGCTGCCCTGTGTTACAGCTTTGATTTTTTGTGGGGAGAGAAGAAACCTTTGTCTGTAAAGACTCAGGCTGTACCACATGCTGTTGGGGCCAGAGCTTGGTCTGTGCCCCACTTACTTGCTATTACTATAAATCACCTTTCTGTTGCGGGAGGTGTTTTCTGCACGAGGCAGCTAAGCAGAATTAAAGGTGCCTGGCCCTGGGGGTGGAACACCACAGTTACGTGAGTGAGGTTTCTGCTGGGAGAGACCTGAAACGGTCCATCCCTCCGGCAACATCAGCTTCAGCTGAACTTAATTTTTTCTTGAGGGAGATTTATCTAAAAGTTCCCAGTGAGTGGCCTTCCTTCACCACCCCGTTCCCGTACTTCAGCAATATTACTACTGAGAAGTTGTGCGACACCTTTTAAGCATTTTTCTCATGGGAAAAATCAAGCCAATCAGTCAAACCAGGTCTTTCCTGCTGGGCCTCTTATCTTCCAGGTGTCCTCCTCCGGACTCTCTCCTCTTGACCCGCATCCTTCTGGAAGCGTGGTGCTAAGAACTGGGCAAGTGGAGTGTTACCTAACTTTAGTAATGTGATTCACGTCACTTCATTGTAGGTGTCTACCATGTAGGTGTCGGAGCTCATCGCCCTGGCTCACCCGGGGAGTCGATACAGATGTGTGCAGTCAGTGGAGCCAGGGGTGCCATTCATTTGACAAAATGTAGGCGGTCATTTCAGCATGGGATGAATCACAGCTCCATTGACTTCACTGAATAGCTCTCCATTGAGTCTAAAAGGAGCCCAGAGCGACTTGCTCACTGTAGGTGCTTGTTTTATATACGCCCACGTTTAACCAGATGACTCCCAAGGCTACTGCAGCACGGGGTAGGGCAGAAGGATTATTTCAGGTCTTAGCACTCCTGTTTATATATCTCCAGTCACTCTGTCATCCTTTTTTCGCAGAAGCGTGACACTGCTGCTGGTGTTTATGAGTCCAGGATGGTATTCATGGCCTCTCCTGCCGGCTGGCTGCCCAGCCGGTCCTCTTCCATCTTCGTTTTTCTTTTCATAGTTCCGGACTGTAGTACCTTGCACTTTTCCTTTTTCCTCTGTTTTTTTTCCAGACCATTTCTCCAGTGACAGTAGCACGTGAAGCCAAATCCGCTCTTCCAGCGTGCTGCTGCACTCTCAGATGGGATCTTCTGCATATTTAAGTTCACTCTCTGTCACATCCTAGCCACTGGTGAAAACACTGAGCTTGTCCCAAGGCAGACCCCTGTGAAATCCCACTTGATAACATCCTTCCAGTTCAACAGTGACAAATGTGTCAAACCAGCTGTTTGCTCACCTTGCAGTAGTTTATGTTCCCCTTGTTTTTTATGAGAATGTCTTCTGAGAGCATTCAAAATGCTTAATTGACATCAAGATACATATCACAGAACTGCCTTTCCCATGTTCGTGAGACCTATTATGTTCAAACAGAAATTAGGTTCATTTAGCACAATCAGTTCTTTCAGATCCATGCCACCTGGTATTTATCACCTTCTTTTCTTCTAGATGTTTTATTAAACTGTTGTGTTGTTTGTTAGAGGGTTTTCCTGGGAATTAAAGATGAGTTGCTTCATTTTATACTTCCTTTGATCTTTCTACTGCCTGGTTTTAAAGATGAGCATCATCCCTTTTTCAGATCTTCTGGAGTGTCATGCATCCCATGCAAGCTCTCAAAGACAACCCATGGTAGATGTCAGATACTTTCTGCTGGCTGCCTAGGCACTTCAATCGATGTCACCAGGCCCAGACAATCGAAAAAACCTCTAATTCTTCTAACGACTGTTTTTTCACTTTAGGGGCAGAGCTAATCTTTGTTGTTACGGTGTTACCGGGAGTTAACTGTAGCTATTTAGTACAGCCATAACCATGCTATTTTTTAAATTTCTCATTTGATAGATATATTAAGTTTGTCCCTCTAACGAGTCACAAAGTGCTAAAATAATTTGCCCTAGTCAAGCGTCATGTGCATTAACTGTCTTCAATTTGGTTTCAACAAAAGACAGACCAGCAGAAGGTCTGACACTCAACCCTGCAGAAACGAGATGGTCTGGTAGACCTTGTGTCATCTTGAGGAGCAGCTCTGAAGAGCCGTGCTCTGATGCCTCTGTATTGTTCCATTAGCTCGTCTGTTTATTCATTTACCAGTTATATGTAGGGCACAGTAATCTGCAGTGAACTTGAGGTGCTGTTTTCCATTGGGTATCATAACTTTATTTAAACGTTTATGTCACAAGAGTATTAAATCATTTTGCTTAATCTTTCCTGATACCTTAAAATAACTCCCTACTACATGTTATTTTTTGAAGTTCCTATTTTTATTTAGACAAAAATAAAAAAATGAGTAATTCAGGTTATTTTTTTGGTACGACACTATCACAGGTCTTTGATTACACTGTTTCATCTCCTTCCCCAGGCTGTTTTTTATTGCTTTCTCCAGCCCTCGGAGCTCCAGCAGTGCCAATCAGTGGCATCTCGGGTGTCTCTCTACTCCCCCACAATTCTAGTTCATAAAAATGTAGGGACTTTTTATTTCACTTTTTATATGCATCTATCCATAGAACTGATTAGTGTGGTTATATCCAGACCTGAAGGTGTCCAATGCATCTTACTGTAGTCACCTATGAACCTGAGGATTTTTAGGTGCCTGTGGAGCTAGATCATAGAATCATAGGACAGTTTAGGTTGGAAGGGACCTTAAAGATCACCTAGTTCCAACCCCCCTGCCATGGGCAGGGACACCTTCCACTAGACCAGGTTGCTCAGAGCCCCGTCCAACCTGACCTTGGACACTTCCAGGGATGGGGCATCCACAGCTTCTCTGGGCAGCCTGTTCCCGTGCATCACCACCCTCACAGTAAAGAATTTCTTCGTAATATCTAATCTGAATCTACCCTCTTTCAGCTGAAAGCCATCACCCATTGTCTTGTCACTAATGCCCTTGTAAAAAGTCCCTCTCCAGCTTTCTTGTAGGCCCCTTCAGGTACTGGAAGGCTGTCTCTCTGGAGCCTTCTCTTCTCCAGGATGAAAAACCCCAACTCTCTCAGCTTGTCCTTGGAGAGGTGCTCCAGCTCTCTGATCAGTCTTCCTCTGGACTTGCTCCAACAGGTCCATGTCCTTCTGATGTTGGGGACCCCAGGGCTGAACGCAGTACTGCAGCTGAGGTCTCACGAGAGCGGAGTAGAGGGGCAGAATCACCTCCCTCAACCTGCTGGTCACACTTCTTTTGATGCAGCCCAGGATACGGTTGGCTTTCCGGGCTGCAAGCGCGCGCTGCCAGCTCATGTTGAGCTTCTTGCCAACCAACACCCCAAGTCCTTCTCCTCAGGGCTGCTCTCAGTCCATTCCCCACCCAGCCTGTATTTGTGCTTGGGATTGCCCCGACCCAGGTGCAGGACCTTGCACTTGGCCTTGTTGAACTTCATAAGCCTCACACGGGCCCACACCTCGAGCCTGTCAAGGTCCCTCTGGACCTAGATGGCAATAGGCAGAGGGTTTGCAGGTTTTGGAGGGACTTAAACTGAGAGGGCTCTTGCAAGATCCCTCTTGTGAGTCTAACATCATAAATCCCTCTGTGGACAACACAGGGGAAGAGAGTGAGCTAAAACAAATAAACGTCCAACATTTCTAAAAATCCCCCCCCAGGTAGCTCTACATACATACTTTCGGAGTGTTCAGGGACAGAAAATAGTGTGTTGGGGAGTTTTCCTATTGTTTCTGACAAGTTTCGTTTTTTGAATTAAGGTACTTCTTGGCAGTTTATTTGTAGGAGGAGGAATAATTCAGAGGTGGTGGAAAAAAATATTCTTTCTGCAGGATAACTTTAGGTAAAAGCAGCAACGGGTTGAACTTATTTAAAGGCTTACATTATTGCAGGAAAACTTGGCAGATGAGGATTGGTGGGGGAGGCTGGATGAAATTGTGCTTAGACAGAGCACAAGCAGTTTTGTCAAGAGTTTCTTCAGTTTATCATGTGGATGAAACAACCACAGAGGTCCTATGGGAAGAATTAGAGGTACAGAATTGTCTTTCATCATGGATTCCTCACTTTCTCATTGACAGAGCAATCACAGCAGGACTAATTGGGCACTTCAGCCCACCACCAGGTAAATAGAAATCATGATTTTGTACATAAACGCTTATTTCCCTTTCCTTCTCTCTCTTTCTCTTGCATATACACATGCACAAACACATTCTTGCAGAGGTGGCAGAATTTGCTCTTGGTGTCGGGTTAAGATCTGGCACAGGTCATCTACAAGGAATTGGTATGTCATATGGAAAAGGGGGGATATTCCTGTGGGTGCGAAATGCGTTAGGTCTAGCTCTCCTCCTAAATGGTAAGTCATAGTTCAAATAGAAGATAAAGGCTTATCACAGAATCACAGGATGGTTTGTGTTGGAAAGGACTTTCAAAGATCATCTAGTCCCACCCCCCTGCCATGGGCAGGGACATCTTTCACTAGACCAGGTTGCTCAAAGCCCCGTCCAACCTGACCTTGAACACTTCCAGGGATGGGCATCCACCACTACTTTGGTACAGGAATCACAGTTTGAGGTTGTGTGGCTCGTGTTACATGGGCAGGAGGATTATGTTACCATAATGACCTCTTCTGGGCATGGTAGTTATGAATCTGTTTCCAGTAGGACACTCTACACTTGGAAGAGAGGATTTTGTTGTAGAGGGGAGGGTTTTACGCATATTGAGGAACATATGCATAACCAGCTCTGCTTTTGAAAGACAGGCAATGTGTTGAAAATGTGACATAAAGGGATGACTGTATGACAGCAGCCGCCTCCTTTAAAGCGGTTCACATAGTTTTGCTGAAGTTTATCCACATCTACGTACTTTGTTGCATGAAGTCAGTGCATTTATAGATACCCTATTTTTTTGTGGATTGTGCCTAAGCGTGTCCAAAATTATAGTGCAAAGTGAACTACCAGGGAAGTCCAAGGAATTCAGGCTTGTGTCTTGTGTTAGTTTCTGTGGACGATGTCGGTTGTATGTCTTCTGGCGTGCTTCGGTACCTGCAGCCGTTGCATGTATTGACTTCTGTGATCACCTTCACTCGGTCTGGAAACCAAAGGAATATGTCTATCCATCTTGCTAGGAGCTAAATACTATTGTGGTGTTAATGGCAGAATCACAGAACTACCTACCCAAAAAGGGATTGCGATGCCTATAAATGCAGCCCTGGCAGATAAGGCTACAGATGGACAGAGAGGTGTGTCCTGTCCCGGTGCTTGTCGGTCACAGTCCCTGGCTGCTAGAAAGTACACACGAAAATGTGGGTTGCCAACCCAGTCCACGCAGCAGCACTGTGAGCCCATCGCCTTCCATCCAGAAACACCGGCTCCCTCCCCGACCCTGGTACGGACGGCAGGGTCCCGGCGGGGTGACGCAGGGCGACACAGGGTGCAGCCTGAGTCCCGGCAGGCGACCCCTTCCCTGCAGCACGGGGCAGGAAGCGGCAGGCTCGGCGCGGCGTGGTGCGGGACGCGTGTGCCGGTGGGGCGTGTGCCTGCCTGCAGCGGCGGTACCGCGCATGTTGGGGCACCTCATACCGCAGTGTGCGAACCCAGCCTGCTCTGTGCCAGCGCCTGTCTACGGCCGTCTCCTCCCTCCTGCGAGCACGCCTGCCTGCGCGCCCGCCGCCGTACCTGCTCCTTGGCAGCGTATTTCTGTGCAGTGCGGTGGTGCGCGGGTCTTTGCTCCCCGCTGCTGCGCGCTGGGCAGACCCCATCGCTGGCTGTACGTGCCCAGGTCTGGGGGTCGGCCCGTGCCATCGCTCCCTCTCTGCCTCTCTCAGTTTTGGCTTGGTGTGCAAATCTCCTTCCCCACGCTGCCGAGAAGGACCGAGGTCCCTGATTAATTCCACTCTGATGTCAGACATGCGGCTCTGCTGGGAGGGATTTGCAGGGCTGCATTTAAGCTCCCGTTTGCTGAGAGAATCCCTCTCCCGTCTCCCCTCCCCGCAAGCCCCCCGCCCCTCCCGGCACGCGTAGAGGCGGTTTGTTGGAAGGGTCGCTGGCGGCCGGGGTCCGCGCGGAGCTGCGCGTCCGTTCCTCTCTCTCCACCGCCGGATTTTCCCCGTTCTTCTCGTCTGGCCGCGGCGGAGGGCAGGGAGAGCAGCTTTGTTAAACTAGGACAATGCAATGCATCCCCCCTCTGCTAATGACAGACCGTTACTTAGCAACGCCGGGGGGGATTTTTAAGAGAAGATCAGAGCGCCGGGATGAGGATATAAACTCTGCTGTTCTCCCTCCCGGGGAACTTACCAAAGAGGCACCTCTCCTTTTGTCAAGCGTCTAATTTTTTCATACGAGAGGCAACCGGAAAGTCTCAGAGAGCTGCTTCCCTGATGGATGGATGGCTGCCTCCCCCCGCACCTCCTCTGCTCAGGCGCTCCACTCTTCAGTTACATGCTAAGGGCATCATTTAAAGGGAAGCCCAAAGTGGGATCAGTAAGCTCCCTGCATGCGTATGCAGGTGACTGAGAAGGGGACCGGTGGGCAGAAGGGTGATCCAGGCAGCCGGGGCTTTACTCCACCTACACGTTGAGGGAAAGTACTTTCATCGTTTTGTTCTGACTTTGGGCAAGGGAGGGAGGGAAGCAGATCGTGCCCAACTCCTTGCTGAGATGAAACGGTCGATGAGAAGAGGTCTCCTTGTCACAGGCACAAAGGCCACCTCCGCCTGGCAGCATGGTGCTGAAATCTAACCCTAGCATCATTCTCTTGTGCTCTTTCCTGCCCAGTGACTACATCATTGAGGAGAAGACGGCCGTGCTGCAGAAGAGGGAGCATGAGGGATTCGGGTTTGTGTTGCGAGGGGCCAAAGGTAAGGGCTGCTTCTTTCGCTCGCTCCTGGGGCTGGGAGGGAAAGCTCCTTCTCCTCACTTTGGCTGGTGCTCAGGACCCCATTTCCCTGGCTGCACCGACGCGCTGTGCTTCGGGGTCTCTTAGGGGACTCTCTTCTTCTCCGACGGCTAGGCAGTGTGAGCGCAGCTTTTCTCTGGTTACATGCATTGTACAGAAAATGCCATTCACGGCAAATGTGCATCTCTCGCACGTTCTGGGGTGTTGCTCTGGTACAGATGCTGGTATTTGTAGCTTTGCATTTGTAGGCGATTTCACTTCTGCCTATTTACTGTCTGTATGAAGTGCATGTGCTCTGTTTTAGGTGCAGATGTAAGCCCCGTGGGGCAGGGCCTGTGTCCTCCGTGGCTTTTTTTTTTAATGCTTGCAGTGTCTCACTATACTTTGGCTGTGTAGAGTTGGGGTCCTTCTCCTGGGAGTCCTGGCTGTGTTGGGGTTCAGCCCCAGCCTGAGGGCACACCAGTAGCTGTCCATCCTGTGCTGCCAGACAGCCTCCCCTCGTGCCTGGGGCACGCGTCCCGGGCGCAGCCCTGGAGCACCTGTGCTCGTGCAGCCGGTGCCTTGTACCAGGTTGTGACTGTGGCTCCTCTTGCCAGAAACCGATCTTTTTGCTACAAAAAAAAGAGAGTCCCTTGGGGACTGGTAATGAAGGTGCTCAGATTCACATAGGAAACGGGCTTCAGCCCCTGTGCTCGGGAGGCAGGTCCACCTCCGGCTGGAGGGTCCTCTCTCCAGCAGTTCCAGACTGAAGGCTGGGGAGCGGCGAGGGGGTCTCAGAAATGCAGCTGCTGAAAGCAGAGGCACAGCGGTGCATGCTTCCGTCCCTTCCTTGCATGTAGGGTGGAGGATGCAGGAGGGAAAGCTTAACCAGTGGCTGCCAGCTCGTTTGGTAGTGTCGCTCCTTTCCTGGACCTCAGTGTGGCTGAAGATCATTGTGATTTGGGCTTTAATCTTGGGTGTGATTTTCTGTGGGTTTTCCTGAATTGTCTTTGTTCTGTCCATATCACGAAAGGGCTCTGTGTGCTGGTGGGCGTGTTTGCATTCCTGTCGGAATATGGTTGCTGTTTCTTCCTCCCCTCTCTCTCCCCCCTTTCCTATATATGTGACATACGTGTCTGTCCGTGTGCTGCTCACATCAGTCTGTGTAACGTGAAGTGAAACTTCAGGGCTCAAAATGGCATCCATTTTTTTACCAGATCAGACTTGCAGCTATTGTGTTAGGAATAATGGGATAAATTTTGTCCCGTTTCCTTTTTTCTTTCGTTTTTCGTGTTAGCCCTCCTAACATTCGTAGGCTCTGTATTTTCCTTTGTCTGCTGAGACTGAAAGAGAGGACTTGGAGCGGATTAAACAGTGGGCGTGAGGCTGTGGGGGACTTGAGTCTGGCTTACAGATTCGCAGCCTGGCGTTGCTGCAGGGGGCACTGAGCCGCGCGTGGCTGCAGAGGGTCGTGGCTTGGGAGCCCTCGCAGGGTGGGCATGGTCTGTCATGCTGCCGTCTGGGGCGGGGGTGCTGGGGAGTCTGCTGATGCCCCTTGGGGAGCAGCATCCTCTTGACGGAGAGGTGAATGTGGTGGCTCTGAGTCACCCCCGTATTTCCCAGTCACTCAGCCTGGTGCTTCGTGCTGCCGTGGGATTTAAGCTGGAAGGATCGCTGAGACTCTCTGTCTTGGCCTCGTCGATGTCACCACTGCTCACGCTTCATTTAGGTACTCTGTGCGAAATACTTCAGGCCTTGTGGGGTGAACCAGAGAAGGGGTCTGAAAACGGGTGGGACCAGAGCATCAGCAAAGTCCCTGCAGAGGGAGGGAACTAGTTATTAAGTGAGACTCAGCCGGATGATCCTCAAAGGAAACTGTACTTTGTGCTGCAGAGGATGGTGAAAATCTTGCATGGCATCTACCAGTCCTGCTGAGGGTTGATTCCTTCCCAAGCCCAAATTTCCCCGTCTGTGTGAGCTGCCCCATCAGCTGCACCCCAGGCAGAGAACGCTGCCCACCACCCCGGAGAGCCAGTCCTTCACAGACCGTCCCGTCTCCACCTCTGTCTGGTACTGGGAGGAGGTGATGTGCCCCAGTCAAACCAACTGAGCGTTTGGACAAAGGTTATTTTATCCTGGTCCTCGCAGGAGATGAGCTGCAGCTTTCGGACATGGGACTTGCCTGCAGCCATTGCCTTAGAGAATCATTTGGAGCAGATGGGAAGGGGTGTAGCAGCCCCTTCACCCACCACTGTGGTGGAAGGTGATGAGCAGGTGGATTCACTTCTTCATTTCTTGGCACGGAGAGACCATCCCTACCTTTCACATACACAAATGATAGGCATGTGCTCAAAATGCTGAAAGACGGTGTTTCTTGGCTTGTAATATCCTGAACTCAGCCAGTCTTCTGTGCCTGGGCTAGAGCAACCTCCCTCTTCCTGGCTAACCTGACCACAGATCAGGCACTATCTATTTAGTAATATGATTCATAAAATATTCATAAATACTTCCCTGGGGCCATCCCTGTGAACAGTGGTTATTACAGCTGATACAGTGACTGCACCTCACATGGTCTCGGCAAATCCCTGCTACCAGTTTCCTGGGCAGGGGAATGTTGTTCCTAGGCCAGTTAATGCTCATTGGCATCTGGTTATGGTGGGTTCTGTGGGAGTGGTAGAGGGACACGCAGTCCCGGACTTGGGAATTTACTCTCTAAGAGAGGAGTAGATAATATGTGTAGCAAGGATATTGCCAATAATAGGAATGATGTGTTGAAAAAAGAAAAGGAGATGGCTCTAAGTCCTTGCTTCAGGGTGCGAGCTTTCTTTTGTCTACTTAGTTTGGGGAGAAGCCGCCAGGCTGGGCAGGTTATTCACGAAGTTACCCGAGGTGGTTGCTTCCTGTGACTTTTGTGTATCTCCCAAAGCAGCTGATCCGGTACATTGCTGGGGAGACGATGCTGTGCTGATCCACGGTGGGGCTCCGTTTGCTCCTGCTTCTTTCCAAAATGTTGACAATCTTTTATTCCCCCCACCCACTCCCCAGTTCTCCAGCCAAGCAAGCACCTCACCTGCTTTACCACCTCCACCTGCCTTGATGCAGAACGCAGGTCTGCTTTCCAGGTTTCTGCCCAGCCCGCCACACCTCCCAGCTCTCGCTGCTCCCTGCAGCAAGTGCCCTTGTCACTCTGCCTGCCCCGGCGCCATGGCCTCCCCGCAGCCCAGGGCCCTCCTGGCGTTCACCTGCCCGCCATGGCCTGACCCTGGGCCCTCCTGCTCTCCTCTGCCCGCCATGGCCTCCCCAGGCCCTCCTGCTCCCCTCTACCCGCCATGGCCTCCCCGGGCCCTCCCGCTCCCCTCTACCCACCATGGCCTCCCCGGGCCCTCCTGCTCCCCTCTGCCTGCCATGGCCTCCCCGGGCCCTCCTGCTCCCCTCTGCCCGCCATGGCCTCCCCGGGCCCTCCTGCTCTCCTCTGCCCACCATGGCCTGACCCTGGGCCCTCCTGCTCCCCTCTGCCCGCCATGGCCTGACCCTGGGCCCTCCTGCTCCCCTCTGCCCGCCATGGCCTCCCCGGGCCCTCCTGCTCCCCTCTGCCCGCCATGGCCTGACCCTGGGCCCTCCTGCTCCCCTCTGCCCGCCATGGCCTCCCCGGGCCCTCCTGCTCCCCTCTGCCCGCCATGGCCTCCCCGGGCCCTCCTGCTCCCCTCTGCCCGCCATGGCCTCTCTGCCTCTCCGTGGCCCTCCTGCGTCCAGTGTTGGTCCGTGCCTTTGAGCCGGACCGCCGAGGAGCGCTTGCCAAACCCAGCAGGTCGCAGCTCGTGACCAAAGTGCCAACCCATGGGACTCACCGACGGGGAGGTCGGTCCGTACCCCAGCCCCGTCCCTCCCGGCTGGGCTGCAGCAGGGCCGCGGGGGAGCCATTGCTGTCCCAGCCCCGCGGTCGCTCCGCAGCACGCCCTGGGAGCGTCCCGTTACGTTCAGCATCGCAGGAAAATGGGGCCCTGTGACCGCACGGCTTCCAGTCCTGCACCTGGAAGCCCACGCAGCCGCCGCCGAGGCCCATTTGCCTGCGCCTGGCCACGGGGCGAGCTGAGGCACGGCAGGCCGGGTTCCTCCTCCAGCGGTGCACGTGCACCGTTCGCCGGTGACTCGGTCCCGCAGTCGAGACCGAGTTCTGGCCGCAGGGGCTGTGCGGGGGGAAAGCGCAGGGAGCTCAGGGCTCGGGTCAGGGAGGATCTCTGCGTGGATGTCATCTGCTCGCTTCACAAAGTCCCACTTGTTTTTTGCTGCAGGAGGGTTAAAGTTTGATGTTCGGCATCAGATTTTTGTGTTTGCATCTCTGTGTAAAGACCAGCCGGAGCAGCTGGTGCTGCAGTTACTGAGCCAGATCTCCTTGGGCGAGCTCAGTGATCCAGCCCCCCCAGCGCAGAACTGGCCGGGGGCTGTAACAATCAGTGGATCGTTTGAGGGAGTTTCAGTTTTGTTTCCTGTCCAGCACTTGGCATGAAGACCTTGGGCTCAGAAGCCTCTGCAAGCTGAGTTTTGGTGCTGTGAAGTGCCTGGTGCTGGGTCTCGTTGACCCGACGGGCGTCTCTGAGAGCCGCAGCCCCTGCCCGGCACAGCCCTGGGAACACGGGGAGGGCTACGGTGAGGGAAGTACAGCCAAAGCTCGAGGATCTTGCTGCTGGTCTAGGGCACGGGGGAGGTTGTCCTAAAGCCCTGCAGCAAGTTTTGGGATGCAATGCTGGTATCATAAAGTTTCATGGAAATGGAAGAGCTCACTGATGGTTTTCAGAACTTGGCTCTTGTGCAGAGGAGCGCTGTGACACCTTGTGACCCTCAGGATGGACAGAAGTTGGGACTGGCGGTGTTCAGACAGAGCATGTCAAACACCGAGTCTGTTGTCTGTGTTGTTAAGGTGGTGTCTTCATTACGGAGATCTAATGCAAAACTCGAAACAAGGCCCAGTAGAGTCTAGATATGGCAAATGCTACTTAGGACACACCTTTTATAGTAGTCTTAGAAACTTAAAAATTCAGGAGCTGATTTTAAGTGACCGCTGTAGTACCCCTTTTCTCCCTGCTCCCAAATGCGCATACTCCATTAGTGCCTGTTACCTGTTGACCACCCAGCTGCAAGCAGGTACCCGCTGCTCCAGTGCTCTGTTTGGTGTCACACCAGCACCCGAAACACACAACAACGGTGCGTGGCTTCCTGCCCTAGCCTTGAACTGAGACGTGCCTTCAGGATTTTAGGTAAGAAGTACCAAGGCAGCTATGTTATTACCTTATTTTTCACTCTGTAAATGTGTTTCCAGTGAAGTAACTGGGATCTTAACAATTTGCTCTGCTTGAATTAGCTTGTAATATTTTTCACTGCTAAGCTTGGCTAGTAGTAAAAGTAACTTGTCCAAGAAAAGCAGTATTTGCAGAGAATAGAGTAGAATATTTTCAGTTGGAAGGGACCTACAGCAATCACCTGGTCCAACTGCCTGACCGCGTCAGGGCTGGCCAAAAGTTAAAGCACGTATATTAAGGGCATTGTCCAAATGCCTCTTCAACACTGACAGGCTTGGGGCATCGACCACCTCTCCAGGAAGCCTCTTCCAGGGTTTGACCACCCTCTCGGTAAAGAAATGCTTCCTGATGTCCAGTCTAAACCTCCCCTGATGCAGCTTTGAACCCTTCCCAGGTGTCCTGTCCCTGGATCCCAGGGAGAAGAGCTGAGCACCTCCCTCTCCACGTCCCCTCCTCAGGAAGCTGCAGAGAGGTTGCCCCTCAGCTTCCTTTTCTCCAAAGGAGACAAGCCCAAAGTCCTCAGCCGCTCCTCACAGGACATGCCTTCCAGCCCTGTCACCAGCTTGGCTGCCCTCCTCTGGAGGCACCCCAGGACCTTCACATCCTTCTCAAATGGCGGGGCCCAGCACCGCACACAGCACTCAAGGTGAGGCCGCACCAACGCTAAATACAGCGGGATAATCGCCTCTCTTGACCGGCTGGTCGTGCTGCGTTTGATGCACCCGGGATGCCGTTTGCCCTCTTGGTGCCAGGGGTCCCAGGAAGCCTGCGTCTTGAAGTGCGATCAACTGTGATGCTGCAAGAGTCAAAATCAGGGCTGGGGTTGGCTGTGTCAGGTCCTGGGGAGCAATTCCTTGTGGAGACAGGCAGCCCAGGGGAAGAGACGGCACAGACGGGCAGGGGACGAGAGAGCTCTTGGGTACGGGCACGCTTCTGGCTGTAGCAGGTACCACAGGGCCAGCTTTGTGGCATGGATCTCCCTTTAGGATGCCACTGCGTGCCGGCAGCGGTGGTGCAGCGGAGGCAGAGCCGACCCCTCTCAAGGACCCTTCCCTTGGCTTCTGGGGGGCTGTCGGTGCCCCCGTGCCGAAGGGCACGACTGGGGTGCTGCAGGGTCTTCGCCCTCAGACCTGGGGTGTTGAGGGGCTTTTCAAAGCCACCCCGGGGCTTCCTGGTGATCCGGCTCTTCCAGGGCTTCTCCCGCCTGCCGGGCGCAGCTGAAGCTGGCATCCCTGGTGTGAGACAGCCCAGACAGTGGATTTTTAAGACCAGGAAATGGCCACCGTGATCAAATTGCACAACCAAAGCTGTGGTGTTAACGTGAGAGCTCCTTGAGGGGTATGAATTATGCTTCCTGAGATTTAAAGTCATGAGCTTTTGCGATGAACAGTAGACCTCCTTGCTAGGAAATTTTACCTCATTACCAGTGAGACTTTCTGTAATTTAATTCCAAACCTTTTGATTTAGTTTTGCCTTTGCCAGTTGGATAAAAGAGCCCTCTTAAATTTTACTTCCTTCCTGAGTAGGCACTTAGGGATGAATTGTCACCGAATTACGTACCTCTGACCTAAAGCTTTCCTGCGGACTCTGATCTGGAAGCGGTATTTTGGAGGGTCTGGTCCCCAGCTGGTTTCTTTGGTAACTGGTCTGCCGCGCTCAGCCGTCGCTCGGGCCTCCGTGAGAGGCAGAGGTCAGGATTCCCCGGTTGTGTAAGGAGTATTGGTGTCCTCCTCCTCTCTCACCGCGGCTACAACCAGCTCTGAGCACTGTGGGTTGTTCTGGTTAATATTTCTTGTTTCGTTGGTCTCGGGGCTGTAGGCAAATGGCTGGGTTGCTGACGAGGCTGAGCTTAAGGTGACTGAAGGGGAGGCAGAGAACAACTGGACGTGACCTGAGAGGTTGGACGTGACAGTGGTGAGGGAGCTGACAAAGTCACGGGCAGCTTTGGAGGAATGACTGCATGTCGTCAGTGTGTAGGGGCGAGTGATGCTGTAAGTGGCCAGACTTCACAGATAACTGACAAGGAATACTGGAGACCTGTGGGGTCTCCAACCTCTTGGCGATACCGGCTAAGCCAGGAATGCCTAGGTAATGGTGTTGGGAATACCAGATCTGAGTGCAGATGTGGTAGAAGTGGGGTGAGTGGGGCGAAAGTAGCTAGAGGCAGATAGTTCATCTGGGAGGAAACAAACGTTTGGGGCAGCAAGAAGGAGTGTCAGGAACCAGGAAAAGGCTTACAAAGGTACGTGAATGATGCGGCTGGGGCTGTTGGGCAGGGGTTTCTGCTGGGCAGCTCTGTGCTTGATCGCCACAGCCTAGATCAGGGCAATAAACCAGATCTGTTCTTCTGACCATCCCTGTGTGTCCAACCTGCTCCTTGGTCTCTGGCCGTCAGCAGAACAACCCTATGGATGGATCAAGCGTCTTGGTGCCGGTTGGTGCCTTCTCCAGGCCTGTCAGCATTGGCATCTGTCCACCACCTCTGGGCAGCTGGCTTTGAGGGAAGAGCAGGCGGGGAGTGCTCCTGCGGTTTGCTCTGAGCCATCACTTTACCATGGCCAGTACTGACTGCAGGGTGTATTAAAGGACATGCTGTCTGCAGGCAGCGCGGGGATGTCTGCGTACGGCTGTGCTCGGGCAGCGTGTGCAGCGCCCCGTCCCAGGCAGGGCTCCATCTCCCATGACCCGGAGGAGCACGGGTTTTCCCCATCGGGCTTGTGGGCCACGGGAACAGAGGGGTGGCAGTCTGGGCTTCTCCCATAGCAGTGGGTTTTCTGTTCAGCCCTTGCCTTTGCCAGAGCATCATTCTCCAGGGGTCTTTCTGCCCCTTTCAGCAGACTCTGGTGGTTTGGAAGGAGATATCCCCACCACCAAGGTCTCCTGCACATGGTGTGGTTTATAGGTGCTCCCTAGGGTTGCTGTTAACATACGTTTCATTTAGTTCTGTTCTGTTCTGAGACATGGTAGGAGGCATTTCTTTACCGAGAGGGTGGTCAAACCCTGGAAGAGGCTTCCTGGAGAGGTGGCCGATGCCCCAAGCCTGTCAGTGTTGAAGAGGCATTTGGACAATGCCCTTAATATACGTGCTTTAACTTTTGGCCAGCCCTGACGCGGTCAGGCAGTTGGACTAGGTGATCGTTGTAGGTCCCTTCCAACTGAAATCGCCTAGTCTAGTTTATTCTATTCTATTCTGAAATGATGTGCTCAGTACCCATCAGCTTAACAAGTAAGGCAGGGTGGGACTTTCAAGTGGTGAGCTGGTTTTTTTGCAACTTTTCTGGCACTTACCCAGGAAATTTTGATTGCTGGGTACTGCAGGAGAATTTTCTCCCCTTTGCAGGTCCTTTGCAGTGAAGTACAGAGCCGTCTCAGTACTGACCAGGTATGAGCACAGCACCGATATAGTTGGGTGAATAATAACTAGAAGCAGCTGTAAGGGAAGGTTCTGAAACAAGGAAGCACAGCTGCAGACTCTGGTAAACAGTAGGTTTTCCCTCTATTGCCTGAGTCTGCGAGTTGATTGCGGCAGATGGGAAATCCAGTGCTGGCTTGCACCTATACCAGGAGGTCACAGCTCCTCCACCCACGGCATGACGTGGCCGTTGGAGACACCTGGAGCAGGCAGCCCTGCAGACCTCATTCTCTGCATGGAAAAGGGGTGGTTGAGCTTATGGTTACTTGTCCATTACTAGAGCTTCTTTCTCCTTCCCTGTGACTGTGTACTGGGACTTCAGGCAGTAGCAAGGGAGAGCTGGTTGCTTCCTCTGTCTACGTTTTTCCCCCTCCTGTATTAAATTATGCTTCTAGTGTTTGTTTCTTAAGGATAGAGTTCTGGCTTCAGGATGTATTTTCTTGTTTACTGAAGCTTTAAGGCACTAGTGACACTTTACAAATCGTGTATCAAGGCATGCAGTTACTGTAGATATATGGCTTCCAGCCCACAGAAAGTGGTGTGCCTGGAGTCCTCATGTAACACATCAATAATGCAGCTGACAAAATTGGCTATAAGGCTGGGTTTCCTACGTTAATTTTATCTGTGTTCCCTATCAGTTTATATCTTTGATTACCGATATGAAAAACACATCCTTGAACTATCCCTCAGATGGCTCTGAGCTGTAATTTAGGATTTCTCCACCGTCCGCAGGCTGTTGTCAGCCCTGTGGTGGGGAAACACGGGGCAGCACTTCGGAATTGTGCAACTGTGGGATCGCAGCGGGGGTAAGCCTGATGGGACGGGTGTATCTGGAGCCGCTGTGATAACGTGGTTCGCTCACGTCAGGCTCCTTCTTCTGGCTAGGAAACCAATTAAACTATCGTCTGTCCAACTCTATCCTCCCCAGGGATCAGGACTTCCATTTAACCTTCTCATGACTTAATTATGATGCACATGAGATGAGAGGGCAGTACTGGTATGTCATGCTGATGCTCCCATTTTGTGAAGTAGTGCTGATACTCTACAGAGACCATATGTCTCATTATCATTCTATAAATAATTTACTTGACATTCAGAGAGCCTGAACCTCCCCTTTTCTCGTTTTCAGAGGTTCAGGCAATACACAAGGTCTTTCTCACCTTAAACCCCATATCCTCCTGGGCCTGGGTCTAGCATGAGTGAACGGGCACCTAGTTTTGCAGCTACAGTCTGCAGCAAGTTCACGTTTGTGGTTCTTTGAACTTCAGACTATTGCAAGAACTTGCTGGGCAACACCAACCCACAGAGTTGAGTTTAACACTGGGGAAGTCCTGAAGGAGTTGGAGAAATCAAATGTTACATTGGCATTTCTAAAAATAGGTAAGATGACTTGTCAACTGTTTGGCACTTAAGCTATCTTCCATCAAAGGAAGAAGTCATGGAAAGCTGTTGATAAAAAACACCTAAGATTATTCAGCATATTAACATCTTGTCAGGCAAACTTTGTCTTGGTCTGGTGCTAGCTGATGGCTATCTGATTTAGCAGAAAAAATCTTGCATAAAAACTGTAAATAAAATGATAAAGAAGTAGTATGGTAAACGATGGAAATATTCTTATCTGTAGAAAATCAGTGTCTATACTTTTTAGGCAAATGAAAGAGAACGTCGGTCACATTTAGTGGAGGCACCCAACATCAAAGGAGATGTATGCACAAGATCATCCACTGAGTGTTATTAAATCCACAGCTTATTAGAGTTTTGACACAGCTCTTAAAAAATACATTGTTTTGATAATAGACTTAGAGTGACATAACTTATCTAGGCCTGTTGATACAATACATCATTCTCTATATTGCTAACAAAAATAAACCATGCTTTCTGCATACGTCAGCTGCCGTGAGAGGTGGACCTCCAGGGACCGTTGTTGAAGGCTCTGGCCCTTGTCATGCATGATATCAGACAAAATAATCGTGGGTTTTTTCTGATTTGCTTGTTGCATGTCTTTAAGGCAAATGGTTTGTTCAAGCATCATCAGCCACTGAAGAAGACATTTGGTGTTTGATTTCTTAGCAAGTTATCCTGGATCCTTCAGCGCATCCTGCTCAGAGCTGTCCCTACGCTAGCAAAGGGTGTCCTTTTACCACTGGCTCTTCTGAATGAAGATGAGACAGCGAATCCTGCATGGACTAAAGAGTCACGTGAGAAAAAGACACCTCCATCGGGCCCCTGAAAAGCCCTGAGTGGGAGCCTCCAGTTCACCTGGCCCCCAAATCGCTAGCTTGGCCAGGGTTTGGGGAGAAGGTCTCTGTTTTGAATTCCTAGGCTCTGTGTATGTTTGAGCCAGCTCTTTCAGGCAGCTGTGGCCTCGCTGTTGCATTTCTTACCAACCAGCTTTAGCTTCTCTCCTGCACGTGTGAGAATTACTCTGTTGGAGGGGAGGAGAGTACAAGCCGTCACAGCCAAGCTCTGCGAGTCTCTTGTGCTGGTCTTAGTAGTGGTTTGCAAGCCCTTCTTCACGCTCCTGCATTAATTACCCCACCCTTCCGAGAAAGTAATGCATTACAACATCAAATACACCATCTGCCAGGAATCTGCATGCACCCCGGTCAAGACCACTAGACCTAAACTTATTACTTGCATAGAGCAGTGGACTGAGATAATCTGCATCAACACCATCGGTGCCAGAAGCTGTGCACCACACGTTTAAACCGACCCTCTGCGAGTGGCAGTGCCATGATGTTGGCCAGCCACCGATCAGCAGCCAAAATGTAGATGTTTCGGGCACTAATAGCTTTTGGTGCATGACACTTGCTGCATCCTTAGGCAAAGCACTGGCTTGTTAGCCCCATCTTCTCCTGCTGCTTTAAGTATGTTCAAGAGCCACTCAGCAGAATGACTGCTCTACTGCTGTTGCAGGAGAGGACTTCTGCTGTACAATGCGATCCGTTATTTGACAACTAACCTTGAGCAAAGTGGCTGTCCCAGGTAGAGGAGGGATAAAATCCACTTGCTGACCCTGCGGTGTGTACCACACTTTCAGGAGAGTGCAGATCTGTCACAGCACATCTGGGGCTTTCAGCCACTTAGTCCTAATGTGTCACAACTTTTCTTTGTCGGTGACAGTCAGGTGACGTGGACCACGGTCTCCTGTTTCTGCAGGCAGGGAAAACAGAGTAGTTGGCACAGGTGGTTTCAGGATTGCACCTTCACTGCCCACCCCCGCCACTCGCTGAGTACTCCTGTATCTGGTAGCCGATCTTCAGCTTCATCTTTGAGGCTGCTACCAGATGAGAACAGCTCCAAAACCAGCGCAGCGCGGATCACCGGCGGTGGCACAACCGCCTCTCTAGTCCTGGGACTGCCACTAAGCGGAGGTAGGGCTGGAATGACCCTATAGATACTGCTGCCTGGAAGGCTGCGCCAACAAGTGGCGGGTGTCGTAGTGCCGAGAAGCAGCACTCTTCTTGGAAAGGTAACTTCTCTCTTTCCTCATATGTGGCACAGGCTATTAGGAACAGACGTCTGCCTGGTAACACGTGAAAGCCAGTGATGAGATTGTGTGCCATTAGAAAAGGCATGTCTCAAGCTTCTCCTGGGTCCGCTTCAGGTGTTCCCAGTTATACAAAGCGTAGTGAAGAAGCCCTCACTGATCCAATGCTGTGGTCTTGTGCAGCAACACACAAATCCCCTCTGCACGAAAGCAGGTACGCAGTCAGCAGGTCTGTTCGCAATACACAAAGGGGAAAATAAAAATCTTCTCAGAGAATCATGACCAGCCCCTGAAACAGCCACAGCTGATTTACTCAGTGCTGGGGACAGCAACCCATCTGGGTACCACTGGTAGTTTCAGGTGACAAGAGTCTGGCCAGATGTGTAAAGAGTAGCTGTGGCCTTTCTGCTTCATTTCTTTAATGGAGCTGATGTTTCTGAATATCTGCAACAGCCTCCTCTTGAGAAACGAAGGAAGCTGGTTCCTTCGTCACATCACCCAAGGTAGCACACATCACACAAGCTCCTCTCTGCTGTAAGTTGGGCATCCCCTGTGCAAAACTCCTTCATCCTGGATGGACAGTGAAGCAAGATGGGCTGGAGCTGGATAATGTAAGTGTGCTGCCTGGCTCCATCTGAGAAGGTTCCTTCCCTGGATATGGTGTTCTTTGGGGGGCAGGAGCAGGTTTTCCAACCAGGAATGTGGTTAAAACCGCGCTGATGAAGAATAGGGTTCATTTGACTAGTGTGGATGTCCATCAGCAAGTGGCCCTCTGCTCCGGAGCTCACAGTCTCCTGCAGGACCAGTATGAGAGCAGCACCACGCTGCGGCACTGAGAGCCGGTGTCGTGTCTGCAGTAGCGCAGGTGGATGGGGCACGTTTCTTTCTCTGCTGACTGTGAAAGAGGCCTGGAGCCGCTAACTCACACGTAGACACAGAAGGAGTGAGTTCCTCCCCTCCTGGCTTCGTTCATAGATGTTGTTCTCATTTCGTCTGTGGTACTGGGAGATGGATGAGGCTTTAGGGACCGTGTGGGAATACATGTGACTCTGGGAGTCACACATGTCCGGGAGGCTCTGGGGCTATCTCAGGGTCTAAGCTGATGAATACTGTAGACATGTAGCATTAACTCGGGTTCCTGCGTTGGAGTCAAACTGGGCCTTGCATACATGTTCTTTCTGAACCCATATATAGAGATTTTCCGGGGCTCCTGGACCTTCTCGTCCAGCTACTGCTTGCTTGTAGCCACACTGTCTCAATCGCGCTCTCTCTTTGTGTTTTGTAGCTGAAACCCCAATTGAGGAGTTCACGCCAACCCCAGCCTTCCCAGCGCTCCAGTACCTGGAATCAGTGGATGTGGAAGGTGTCGCTTGGAGAGCAGGGCTTCGCACGGGAGACTTTCTGATTGAGGTGAGCCCGGACGCGGCAGGGAGAGTGACCGACGGCTGCCACCAGCATCTTCCTCTGCAGGACAAGGGGCTATGTCTTGCACAAAATTATTTTCCTTTATAAGGTGTTTTGAGAGCTGGGTAACAATTGTTACTGAAATGCCTGCTGCCTGGATGTCTTGATGAAAAAAATGGTCTCTGGGTACAATAATTCAAGCAGATACATGCTCTCTGTGCAAGAAGATGAGCTGACAGGTTCCCTTCTGCTAACTGAAATTACGGGGAAAATGGAGGTTGGAGAAAAGATTCATTAGAGGCCCTCTCTGGAGGCCAGTCAGGATTGGTTTGTGCTGGTATTTATTACAGCTTTTCCCAACGTGGTGTGAATACCAGGGTCTAGAGAGATGAATTAGATTGACCAGGTACGTAGGGCTCTGCTCTTGTATCTCCCCCTTGGCCCTCTCCCTGTCTTGAGAAGGCGACGTTGGAGGCTGCGTCCTGCCTTCGCTCGGCTCCGAGGCCACAGCCGACTGGATTTTCCTGGTCATGTTTGAAAGAAAGGAAAGCAAGGATTAGAGTCACTGGCAACTTCACATTAAACAAGTGGCTCGAGGGCTCAGCAGCAAGGCTCAGCAGCAAGGCACAGCAAGGTGGAATAGAGGGTGCGGTCTCCCCGGGGCACAGGCAGGAGACGTAGGAGAAAACCGGGGCAGGGCGCTGAAGCTGTCTGGCAGGTCTCCAGCAGTGACAGCACTTGCTTGCTCCCGCAGCTTGGCATTATTATTATTTTGTTATAGTTTGTATTAGTGTATGCCCAGAACCTCAGTGGCAGGTCGGGAGGACGTCGTGGTAGGTGCTGTGTGGTGCGCAGCATCTGCGCAGTGCGGGCGGTGAGGGCTGTGTCCCGGCACACAGACGACGGGGGTGCTCCCATGCCGGTGCTCGCCGTCTCTGGGCAGTACGATGACACTGCAAGGAGCAGTCTTGGCGTATCGGCCGCTTCATCTTGTAGTGAACGCAGCAGAGGGTAGTTTTAAGGAGTGATTTAAAAGAGAGTGATAATGTGAATTTGTTAATGTTTGTAGGGACTCTCCTCGCTATAGGAGGAAAGTGTAGGAGACATTACTGTGCTGCTTGCAAGGGAAAATTATGTTCAGAATCTGTGCCAAATGGGTATGGTATGAATAGGCCAAGTCTCCATTTCTTAAAGCCAGAGAAAAGGCTGTTACAATAAGGCAGCTGAGAAATGATTAAAGTGTTTGTGACTCACTCGGTCAAGATGCCCATTTCTGTGCCTTAATTGTAAAGGGATCCCAGAGAGTTTGTTTCAAACAGGGATGTATACGCTGTCAGTGCGGGAAGGGATGTGAGAGGAATCCTGCCCCTTCCAAGGGAGCAGTGGTGGCAGAAGAGGTAGAGTGAGGCCGAATTGACACTGAGTCTGTGAAATGACCGTGCATTGGATGGGATGGGAAGGGGAACTTTGTATGAAGGTTTGAGGTGGGTGCCTGGTCAGGCTTCGCTGCGAGTCTTCTCACAGCAAGTGCTGAGCAGCGCACACCGGACAGGCAGTCCCTACAGTCAGAGGGAGGGCTGGTGTCCCATGGGATTTTGCTTTCACACATCTTCCCGTGCAAAAATCATAAGGCTTTAAACCCAGTAATGCAGTATATGAAATCTGCATTGGTCCGACGTGGTGGTGTGGTGTAGGTCGTGGTTGTGCGTGGTGTAAGGCAAGCAGAGCTGCACGCTTCTGGCAGGTGGACGTGTGAAGTTGTCCCCGTTGTGGAATTGCTCCTGGGACGGGGGAGGCGGGTGGTGAGGCTCTGCTGGGCTCAGCTGCTGCAATTTGCTCTGCAGTCTGAAGCTTACGCTGAAAAATGCTCTCTTTTCCAGGGGTGGTCATCACCTCTGTCCTGCGCAGTTGGTCGATGCACCCTGGAGCTCCTATCAGTGCTCGGTGGGATCTTTCTAGCAATACTTCTTCCGGAGCGAGTACCTCAGGCACAGTGATGCACTTGACCTTGAATGCGTAGTGATGGGAAGCCTGTGCCCAAAGCAGGGACCGGCTGTGACGTGTCCGTGCCGAGGTGCTGAATGTGCTGTGTCCTTCGTCCCAAGCAGGGGGTCCCATGGTGGTGCCGTGCCCACACGTGTGGCACTGCTGCAGGGCAGGCGGGAGGACCGACAGCCAACGTGCCGGGACATGGAGCCGTGTGCTGCCAGGAGAGCAGGGAATCCCGTGGCTGGTGGACCACAGGGAAAGTGGAGAGGGGAGCTGGGCTTGAGGACCTCTCAGCAGAGGTGCGGGTCAGCGCTTGGCCTTACTTCCAGCGGGAAGAGCGCACCTCTCCTCCGCCCTCCTTTCTGCGGTTAGTGGGGCCCAAATACCGCCTCTGTACTTGCAGCAAACCTTCTGGAGAGCAGCTCCCAGTGGGGCCGTCCATCCTGCACGTGGGTGCTGTTCTTGCAGCCAGAAAGCCCCCCGAAAGCTGCGAGCAGGAGGGTGCTGGCAAAGGCTGCGTGACCCCAATAGCCTGCTGCCAACAACGTCGTCTGCGTCGTTGGTGTGTCTTCTGCAGCCTCTAAACAAAGCCAGCAAAGTACCAGTTGTCATAAACGTGACAAAATCATTATAGAGCTGATAGTTTCTTATATGTAGTATTAGAAACATTACAAAGCAAGGAAGAGTTTCAAATGTGTATAAAGCCCTGTGGGGTGTGAGGAGCAGGTTAGTGCTGCAGTGGAGCAGCCTCGTCCCGGCTGAGACTCGCAGTCGTCCCTCTCCCCCGGCTCCCAGTTGGGCTGTTCAGCTGCAGAATTAATGTTTTTAGCTGGTAAGCTGCCCTCAGCGGGTTACCATTTCCTATGGATCAGCTAGCTGAGCTGACATCCCCTGTGGCTGCGTGATCATTAAATCTATGGCAAGTGGAGCAATAAGCATGTGTGGTTTCCCTGGGAAGGGAAGCTGGAGGTGGGTTTAGAATGAGCACAGCAGCTTTGCCGCAATGTAAAGCCACATGCTGAGGGCAATATTCAGAAAGGGAGATGTTGCGATACAGCTTGAAGCCTTGTACAGGTCTCTGGAACCATCTTCCTCAACCTGTCCAAGTGTATGGATTAGAGAGGTGTTAAATTTAGATGGAAGGTGCATGGGCATTTTGAGACTTCATTTCTAGCCTTGTAGCTTGTAGCCTGAGACCATCTCTTGCTGAAATTAGTCTTTTAGCTTTAAAGATCTCTTAGTATTGGAGATCAGTGCTAGACAGCCAGATACATATAAAGTGCTTTCACATTGGAGTTAGCAAATTCAAGTAAAGAAGTGCAGGTAGGAAGCCCTGGGAGAGGCGGAGAAGTGTTTGGTGACAGTGAGAGTCTCCATGTGAGAGCTGACCTTGCCCAGCGGTGGGGAACAGCTCTTCCAGTACCACAAAACGGCTCTTCCATGCAAGGACCAGGTGGCAGGGACATTGCTTGGAGCTCCAAGCAAGCCCTGAGCTGCCCTAGTCTTCCTCACGCTAATTCAGTTAAATCAGCTTCTGAAGCTGGGAGAGGGGTGGCTGGCCATGGATGCTGGAGGTGGTCCTGTGGCTGCTCCAGCAGTTCCCATTCCTCCATGAGGCTCCCCTTTAGGGGAAGGAGTGAGATGTGTTTCTGTCAGGCATTGGCATGAGGACCCAGCAGATGAGGTTCAACAAGGCCAAGTGCCGGGTCCTGCATTTGGGTCACAACAACCCCATGCAACGCTCCAGGCTTGGGGACGAGTGGCTGGAAAGCTGCCTGGTGGAAAAGGACCTGGGGGTGTTGGTCGACAGCTGCCCAAATATGAGCCAGCAGTGTGCCCAGGTGGCCAAGAAGGCCAACAGCATCCTGGCTTGGATCAGAAACAGTGTGGCCAGCAGGAGCAGGGAGGGGATCGTGCCCCTGTACTCGGCGCTGGTGAGGCCGCACCTCGAATGCTGTGTTCAGTTTTGGGCCCCTCACTGCAAGAAGGACATTGAGGTGCTGGAGCGTGTCCAGAGAAGGGCGACGGAGCTGGTGAGGGGTCTGGAGCACAAGTCTGATGAGGAGCAGCTGAGGGAGGTGGGGTTGTTCAGTCTGGAGAAGAGGAGGCTGAGGGGAGACCTCATCGCTCTCTCCAACTGCCTGAGAGGGGGTTGTGGTGAGGTGGGTGTTGGTCTCTTCTCCCAAGTGACAAGTGACAGGACAAGAGGAAATGGCCTCGAGTTGCACCAGGGGAGGTTTAGGCTGGATATTAGGAAAAATGTCTTTCCTGAGAGAGTGGTGAAGCACTGGAAGAGGCTGCCCAGGGAGGTGGTGGAATCACCATCACTGGAGGTGTTCAAGGAATGTGTGGACGTGGCACTGCGGGACATGGTTTAGTGGGCATGGTGGGGTTGGGTTGATGGTTGGACTTGATGGTCTTACAGGTCTTTTCCAACCTTAGTGATTCTGTGATTCAGTGATTCTCCCTTTTCCTGCCTTTGGTCCTTTCACCAAGAACCTTGGTAGGTCTGGCACAATCCCAGAGTGCTCTTCCTGGCATCCCGTAATGAGTCCCATACCCCCGCGGGCAGTAGCTCCCCTCGGTCCGCAGGGTGACCTGGGAAGAGCCTCTCCCATCGACTCATCCCATGGGTCTCAAACATGGAGCGGGGGCTGAGCCTTCCCCGTGGGGGCCCTGGGGGTGGCTGAGCCGGGGTGCTCCACTGACACCCATCAGGTCATTGGGGTTCCTCCAGCTGTCAGTGTTCCTCTGCTCCATCATGGCAGTGGTGATTAGCCTTTGATCCTGTAATCCAACAGTAACAACCCATCATCCCGTCTGCAGCCTCTATGTAGCTATGTATGCTGCCTGCTCGCCCCTCTCTGTTGGAATTTATCTCCTGCTGATCCCAGTTTTAACAGAAGCATCTGCTGCGAGGCTGCCCAGCTCCCTTACACTTCTCCGCCTCGGATTGTCTTCTGGCTCTGAGCTGTGGCAGAGGGAGCCTGGAGCTGTAGAGAGAAGTAACCTCAATCCTGCAATGCCACCTATCAACAGAATTGCAAGCATCAGAAGAAGCGTGTTTAAATTTTTGCCCTCACAGCTTATACTGAGGTCCTTACACCAGCCGAGTTCCCAGCCTTCCCAGTCTTTGCAGCTTTAAAGTAGCATAATAGACTGGAATATCTGGCCCTGGCTCTCCTTCCACAGAGAGATACTGTCTCTTTTTTCCTTGCCTGCTGGGCTTGTTGCTTTTTCTGCTCTCGTTTGTCATGCTTCAAATCCTCTCTCTCAGGAGGTCTAAACACTTAAGCCTTCTCTTCGTATTGGAGTGAACAGGTTCATTTTTTAATCCCAGCAGATCATGTGGAGTTGGTCACACGTGCTGCATCTCCTGCTTTTTGTGTTGACTTAGCCCCTGCTTGCTGCAATGTATTTTGGGTGGAAATCTGATCCCAGTTTTATTACTACTTAAGAATTTATGTGCTGTCTAGATTGTAAGCTTGTAGGGGAACTGTCAGATGCCTGGACGTGATTGTCCTGACCCGGTTAGTGCCATGCTCACAGGGAGGAAAATCTGCCCTGAGGAGAATAAAGCCTGCAAGGCAGCGGGGCTGCACAGATCATTTCACATATCACACAAGCAGGGCAGAGAGAGACATCATGCACCACTTTCCTCTGCGTGCCTGTCTCTGCTAGGAGCCTGGACAGAGAATTCCATCCTAACTGCTGTGCTTCAGGCTGGCTGAAGGTGGAAAACGGGCAGAACGTTGGCAGCCCCTCCAGTCTGCCAGGGCATCCAACCAAGTCGCTTGCATTTGTCTTGTGATCCTTCAGCATCTTCCCATGAGCTGCTGCTCACTCTTGGTCTTGGTTTTTCATTTACTTCATAACCCCTGTCTCTCCATTTCTTTTTTTGACCCCTCCACAGTCACTCTGTCAGGCTCAAACCGCATGTCTGGTTGTGCTTTCCGATGGGCATGCTCACTGCTTCGTTCATGCACCTAGCGAAAGCCCAAAGACCTCCAAAATGTGCATCTGCACTGGTTTCGAGAAAAGCGGTCCAGGTGAAAGTGCTCAGCGTCTTTGTTATATGCTGATCCAGCAACCAAAGGATCCTATTTTGCAGATTCTTATGCTAAAACAAATGCACGAGCCAAGCTAAGTTATCTTGTATCATCAGGTCTTCTAAAGAAAGGTCATCGGTTCATCACGGATAAGAAGGTCGCCCTTTCTTCCTGGTGACTAACCTTCCCCATCTGTGACGAGCGTGATTCAGATCAGCCACGGGCAGACCAGCTGGTTGTGTTGGTTGACATGGGCTGTGCCAGGGGTGTGAAGGGACAGAAAATTCCCAGGGCGTCTGCTTGCTTAGGGCAGATGGATAAGAGACATCAGGCTCTGCCCTTGATCTTCCAGCGCTGAGATCACCACCCCTCACCCTCTCCCCCACAGTATTTCTATGTATAGAAATAGCTAGATAAGTAACCTCAGTGTTTAGTCAGCATCTCTTTTAGCTGCACTTCCATCATACGCGCTCCAAGTAGAGTGGCTGGAGGACAGCTCTAACACGAAGCCAAATGGCTGCTTTTCTCTGGTTGGTTTGGCTAACGCCGGCTTGTCAGTCGTCTTGTTCACATTTCACCATCCAGGTGCCAGCTATCCATGGGGCACTTTAATTTCCTAAATACCGCTGTGATCCTACAACCCACAGGGCTGCTGCAGTGACACAGACACAGATGATCTCAGTGCACGGCCTTTGGTAGAGCTCTGTGGTGGGATTCATCTCACCTCACTTCAGGCTTCAGTTACCTGGGTGCCTGCACCTGCCTGCCTCGTCCAGTCTGCCAGTTCCGCCTGTGGAGGCCAAATAAATGTGGAGATGGAATTCGGGCAGTCGTGAATTCATCTGACCTAACCTGGGGTCTGCCTTAGGATGTGACAAATCTGGTGGATTCACTGACCAGCTCTCCCCTGACCGGACAGGGATCGCGGGGCAACTTTTCCGAGGGTAGGTGCCCGTTTTGTGGACAGCACGTTCTGTCAGGTGGATCCCAGCACTGCGATCTCTTGGCAAAAGGCACATTATTCTGTAGCACCGTGGGTGAGAAATACCAAACATGGAGCAGCTCCTTGGAGCATTTGGGTTTTGTTCTCTGTGCCGTTGGGGGTTTCTCTCAGAGGAACTGCTAGAGTCTGAGTGCTATCGACACTGTGGATATAGCTGCATGTGCAATTACCGCTGGTACTTCTCAGGTTTAGGGGTGGCAAAGCCTTGACAGCAAACCAGCAATGCCTCCCCAGCGTGAAGTCAGAGCATTTCGTGGCATCCATATGCTCTGAGGCGCTGACCTCTCTGGAGGGTCAGAAGTAACGCTGAGATTGCTGTGAGTTTGTCCTGTTTGCAGTCCTCTGGCAGCAGACGTAGGAGAAGGAGACGCTTCCTGGACACAAGGCTTTCATTTGGAGACCCAGTCTTCAGACGTGATTCTGAGCATGGTATTTCCGTTGCCTCAGGAAGAGATCTGGTTCATTTCTCCCGTCTCCAGGGTGCTCACTTTCTCACTGCAGTCCGTCTGTCTCACAGAAGTCATCTCCAGTTCATGGTGGGCCAAGAACTTCAATAGCACAAGGTTTCGTCACCGCTCTGAGGCTTTCCTCAAGCTCATCACTGTGGAGGCCATCATGTATGTCTAGGTGTGTCGAGCCATATGAAGTAGGCACGAGTGTTGTACCGTACCCCAGACCCTGTGCTACACGTGCAGGCCTGGCTTCATTCTGTGCACACTTCTGAAAGCTGTACTGTGACTGTGTTGCTAGAGGTGCCTCCATCAGCTATACCTTCAGTGGTGGCAGGACTTGACCAGTCTCTGCCAGGAACATACATTTTTTTTGACTTCCCCTATCACTGCAACTACCTCTCTTTGGCTGCTGAGTGCGCTTGCTGCATCTCCAGTCTCCCAGATGTTTTTTCTTAGCTATCTCTGGAAACTGTACAGCTTTTCACTCAGTGGCCTGGATGTCCGACGGTTCTGAAGACTGTTCAGTTCCTGTGAGAAATACTCCTTGTAATAACAGACAGACAGTTAGAAGATACGTTTTTGTGGCTTGGTGGACCATATTTTCAGCATGAGATATGGTTAAATCTTTATCCATTGTAGAAATCATAGAATCATAGAGTGGTTTGGGTTGGAAGGGACGTTTAAAGGTCATCTAGTCCACCCCCCGTGCAGTGAGCAGCGACATCTTCCACTAGATCAGGTTGCTCAGAGCCCCGTCCAACCTGACCTTGAATGTTTCCAGGGATGGGGCATCTACCACCTCTCTGGGCAACCTGGGCCAGTGTCTCACCACCCCCATCATAAAAAATTTCTTCCTTGTTTCTAGGAAACCTGTGTCCCAGTTATACATGAGTCTTTTTTACATGCTAAATTGGAGGGATTTTCTGTTAGTTCCCTGAGCATGTATCTCAGTACAGTTTCCAAATATCTTTTAGTGGGAAAGTGGAGAGAATATTGTCCCATCGCTCCTTGTCAGGGCTCTCTGGGGAATCTTTGAGGGTTTTTCCATCAGTGAATTACTCTGTTTTACAGTGAATCCCTAAGTTTGGGCTGATCTTCCTCCTGAGCCAGCTTTTGAATCCACAGCTGCATGTTCTCTCCTCTGTAGAGTCATAGAAGTGGCGGTTGGAAAGGTTCTCTGAGATCCTGCTCCAGGAAGGACTACGTTAGGTCAGCTGTGGCTCTGTCCAGGCAAGCCTTGGAAACCTTCTGCAGGAAACCATCGGCAGGATGGTGGTGCTGCAGTCTTTCTGGTGGCCTGTTCTGGGGCTGTACCACCCTCCCGGGAAATTTTTTTTTTTGGCTAAAGTCCGAGTCCAACCTGAACCTCCGAAACCACAATTTGTGGCTGTTGGCCACGTTCGTTACATCATCTGCTACTTCCAGGAAGAGATTGGCTCAGTCATCTTTGTAAGTGCCCTGCAAGCAGTTGTAGGCTGCTTGCTTCTTTTTGTCATGCAATCTGGGTCTGGACCCTCTTCAGTTTCTCCCCATCTCTCTTGAACTCGATGGCCAAAAACTGAACACGATATTCCAGGTGCAGCCTCACCAGTGCTGAGTAAAAAGGGCAGTAACTTCCTTCAATCTGCTGGCCAGGCTGCTTGTTATGTAGGCAGTATGCAGCTTGCCTTCTTCTCTGTGCAAACGTACTACGGGCTCATACTCAGGCTGGCAGTCATCGTAAATCTCTTTTCAGCCTCAACAGAGCTGCTGCTCGGGCAGTCTCTCCTGAGCCTGGACCAATGTGTTGGGTTGGTCCGCCCCAGGCGCACACCTTTCTTATTCCCATTGTTGAACTTCATGAGGTTTCTGTTAGCCTGGTCCTCATGTTTCTCCAGGCCCCTCCGGTTTGAAGCTCTGCGTTTCACCATGTCAGATGCTCCTCCTGGTTTGATACCATCTGCACTTTTACCGAGGGTGTCCTCTGTGTCATCTCTGTTGTTGATGAGGTGTTGAACAAGATGGGTGCCAGGACTGGCGTCTAGTGCACTTTGCTCATTGCCAGCTGCCTAGTCATTCATCACTACCCTTTCATGCAGCGATCCAGTCAGTTCTCAGCCCACCTAGCTGTCCGTGCATCTGGTCCATAGCTCCTCTGTTTCCAAAAGAGAACGCTGTGGGGGTTGGTGTCAGAAGCCTTGCTGGAGTCATGGTATGTCACGTCCACCGCTCCGCCCTTGCCCACAGAACTAGTTGTTTCGTCGCAGAAAACAGCTGTATTGGTCAAGCACAGTTTGCTGTTGGGAAATCCATATTGAGTGTTCCTGTTTGCCTTCTTGTCCTTCAAATGTTTGCGCATGAAGAAGACGTGCTCCATGGCCTTCAGGAGGCTGAGGAAGGGCTGGCTCTCCTTCCCTTCTCAAAGGTGAGTGTCACATTCGGGACCAGTTCCCCCCATTCAGGGACCTTCCAAATCACCATGATATCTCCTAGGGAACAGACAGCGGCCTCATGATCACTTCAGCAGCTCCCCCAGCCCCCTCGGCTGAATCCCGGCGGGCCTGTGGACCTGGATGCAGCAGCTCTTCTGAGAAGTCTCTAACCCGTTGCTTCCCCACTACTGGCTGCCCGTCTTATATTGTCCGCCACACTCCGAGGTCTGGGAGCACGCGTTGCCCATGAACGCTGAGACACATAATGAAGTTAAGCACTTTGGTCATGTCTGTACTGTCCATGGGTGATTTTTCCTCAGCAGACTCGCATTTTCCCTGAACTTCCTTTTGGTGCCAGTGTACCGCTACAAGATGTACTTGTTCTGCTTAATGTCTTCTGATGGTCTTTGCTCCAGCTGGGCTTTGGCCTTCCTGGTATTGTCCCTAGTGCTTGAGCATTGTTTTTGCTGTTTTGGTGTCTTTCACTGTTTCTCCTTCTTGTATGTGCTCTTTGCCTTTTAGTTCATTAAGAAGCTTCCTACCTTATCAAGCAAGCCTTCTGCAAAAATACCCAGTCTTCCTAAGTGGCAGGGTGGGTGCCTTGTTCCTGAGATCTCAAAAATTTTTCAGTGACAACCAGCACCCCCTTCCCTTTGGGCTGCTTCTCCTGAACCTCAGGATCGTAGCTCTGCTACTCCCCTTGCCAGCCTTCCTCCAGATGCACAATGCAGCCGTCTTGCAGTGTGGCAGCCCGAGCTGCCCCGTGACCACGTTCACCGACAGTTTTTCCCTGGGGTGAGCAGCAAGTCAAGCAGGTCACCTCTAGCAGCCAGTGTTTGTGTTAGGATATTGTCACCAGCGGTCTGGGAGCCTGGATTCCCTGGCCAGTGACCCGTTGCCTTCCCAGCAGATGTCTGGATAGTTAAAATCTCAGCGAGGATGAGGGCTTGCAAGACTTCCACAAGTTGTTTGTGGACAGCTTCACCCACCACCTCCTCTTGGGTGGTGGTAACAGACCCGGTGTCCCCCTGTTCCTAGCCTAGATCCAGAGACTCGCAGAAGGCATGTCTGTGCTCTGTGCGGTCGGGAGCTCCGTCACATGGAGCCACCTCCTTTCCCTGTTTGTCCTTCCTGAACAGCCTGTAGGCAGCTGTGGCCACATCCTGATCAACGCGTGCTGACCCGAGTCTCTGAGGCTGACCACAACATGGCCCTGCGACCGCAGCAGGACGTGCAGTTCTTCGTGTTTGCTGTCCACGCTCTGTGAACCTGAGGAAAGCTTCCGAATGCCCAGTCCTCTGGACAAGAAGATGAATGTCCCCCTGTGGACCTGTACTGGCATACCTCCTCCATACCTTCCTCTCCTATCTCTGGGCTTAGGTCCCCATTCTCTGATGAACCTAGTTTAAAACCCTTCTCTCCACATCAGCAAGTGTGGTCACAAAGTGTTCTTCCCTTTCGCAGTTACAGAGTGTCTTTCCCTTCCTGGTGATCTCCATCATCCTCCAGTGAGGCACCAGGATCAAGGAAGCTGAATGGTAGCTGGCAGCGTCAGCTGCGTGGCCAGGCATCAATCTGGCAGAGGTGTGTACTCCACAGTGAGTCTTTCCTTCAGCCAGAAGAGTTTTTGGGGACAGACTCTGTTGAGAACATAGCTGGGACATGCTCTCGTTTTGTCTCCATCGCCCTGAACCCCAAAGCCCTGCTTTGAGCTGCTCAAGGTTTTTCCTGGCTGTATCGCTGTTACCCACCTGGATGAGCAACAAGGGGTAGTAATCAGAAGGGCAGAGGAGTCCCAAAAATCTTTCCTCAACACTGCTAATCCAGGCCCTGGGGCAGGCACCAAACCTTCCAGGACAGTAGTTCTGGCTGGCACGTGGTGTCTTTGTCCCATGTCTGGTGGCAGCCTTCCCCATGACAATGACAGAGGGTAGGGTAGTGAGGAAGAGCCCTAAATACGGTTCCTCACTCTTTTCCAGCACAAAGTCACCTAGCAGAACCACTGAAGGTTTTTAGCCAGGGTGGCCTCTGAATTGTATCTTGTCTGTTTTCTTTCCTGAGTTTGGTTCTTCCAAGGCAGAGCTCTCTCTCCATGTTAAAACGCATTTTGTTGTTCTTTATCCATTTGACAAAATCTGTTAGGAAGACCCCTGCATCTCTCGCATTCTGCAGCAGAGGTGCCTGAGAAGGCAGTATCCGAGTCCAGAGACTGTCTTATTGGAGAGCAGCTCAGGGCAAGACTTTGGTAGCTGAGGTGGAGCTGCCAGCATCTCTCCAGGCATATTTCAGTAGGGCTCAGGTGCCCTCCAGGTTGCCTTTGGGAAGCGTCTTCGTTCTTGGGTTCAGTGCGTACCACGCTTAACATCATTGCCAGTGCTGCAGCCTTCAGGTGAGACACAGGCTTGGGGAGAGCAGTGCTGTCACCTCCCCAGCTGGGAACTCCATCTGCTATTGTCACCTCTTCACTTCGGTGTTGCTGCATGGCATGAACCGCTGAGTGAGGACACGTACAGGTGAGTGAACTGAAGGCAGAAGGAAGGTAACTGCTCAGGACCACACATTCCTAGGAATTCGGCATCCAGCGCCCAGTCACGTCGTCTTCTGGGCTCTTTCACTCAGAACTGAAAGGTTTGGCAGAACTGTAGGGGCAGGTGGGCTTTACCTTTTACCACATTCAGAGAGCCTGGGTCAACAAATCCTACGGATACTGCTAAGGCAGAGAGTGTCGATGCTTGAGTCCTGGGACGGATACTCAGCCAGAGCTTGAAAGTGCTTGTGGGCAGTGCAACTTGAAGATGCTGTGCTTACTGGTAGGTAATCTTTAAAAGGCAGGGGAAGTGGATGTGACTGTTACCATGTCACGTAGCTGGATGAAAAGCAGGAGCACAAAGACGTGGTGTTTCTTGAGGGAAGGTTTCAAACTGCGAAGGTTTAGGCAGTCATGCAGAGCTCAGCACCGGGCTTTATTGAGATACCTTTGAATGAAGTGGAATTTGAATCTGGTGGCTGCTGCAGAAGGTACCCGGGTGACTGCCCCTCCATGCCCAGCATGAGAACGAAATACATGCGGACAATTACATTGTCAGGCAATTAGTGCTCACCTGGCTCGCTGGAGTCAGTGGGACAGCGCCAGGCTGTGAAAGTGCCACAGTTTAGGACTAGATCGGACCTATCGGGGCATGGGATTTTGAAAATCCTATTTCACCTGACCAGGGTTCAAGAGCACCGTCTGTAGTGTCTAGCCTTGTGTTCCTCTGAGCCTGGCAGGTTTTAGATCCTTGGTTTTTTCCCTTGAGGAGCGTGTAACCTGTGATGTAGACAGCAGCCTTTGTATGTACCCTTCCATTCTATACGTACCTTGAGCGTGTGTGCGTATACACACAGGACTTACGGACATTAGATAAAAATATGGGTATAAATTTGTGGATAGTTTCATTATTTAGGTCTGTACGATATAGTCGTACAAAAGCATTGTTAAAAGAGAAGAAAATTGCAATTAACAATCGAGGTGGGCTCTCACTGCCGAAACAGTGGGGTGTGTAGGGCAGTGAGAAGGCTCTGGGGCGGTGTCTGCGTCGGTGCCGAAGAGACCCCACCGGTCACCTTCCCGTATGGGTACGGAGAAAACCTACTATGGCAGACGTTAGTTCAACAGGGGAGCAATGTCTCTTCTGCCTCTAGTGCAGTCTTGTTGCTGTGAGATAATGGAGTCTAGTACTCATTTCATTTGACAGGTTAAAAAAAAGAATCGATGGCTCCAGTAAAAACGTGCAGGTGTAGCAGCAGATCTGGTGGTCGGGCTCTGGCTCTGCTTGTCCTGTGCAGAGCATGTCAGCAGCCCCTGAGTGTCTCCTGGGGAGGAAAGAGTGCCATTTTTCTGAACCTCAGAGCTTTTGATATTTGGGAACATAAATTTTACATAATTAACAAAATCTAGGGGTGAGTTGAGGACACGCTGCTAAACGCAGTCCAAAAATCAGGGGGAAAAAATCTGCTGGGCAAGGCATCACCCACTTCAGTGAGCTAATGAAGGAGCAGTTAAATATTACTTACAGACACATGTATCCCCTTCTTACTGGAAAGGTTAGAAAGTAATGGAGAAGGAAATGTGGTTAATTTGAGCTAAAGTGTGTAGGAGGTTGATAAGGGGAGCCAAAGGAAATATGAAAGGCCAATATGTAAAGATAATAAGAAATTTTAGAGCATTAGAATAAAAAAAAAGTCTTGTAGAGATCCATTTCTGTATGTAAATGATAAAATTGTATATTCTGGTGCAAAAAAAAAAAGCAGAAATGTTCTGTTCTGAGTTTGGAACAAATCAGGAGGATGTATCTATCCATATGATGTGCTTGGAACAGAAAGTTTCCCAGCTGTAACCAAGGAGAAAGTGAGATAGTATTTGCTAAAAATAAACATACTCAAATTAACAGGCTTGAATAACATATACCCAAGTGTCTAAAAGAGCCTAGCTGCGGAGTTGTCTGAACCACTGATGTTAATACCTCAAAATCTTGCTCTTCTATGGAATTTTGAAGAGCTGGTAGAGGGCTGTTGCTATTCTAATATTTTGGGGGTATAAAATAGGTGATTCAGGAAACTATAGTTTGTTTAGCTCAGCATCAATGCTGGGTAAAATAATGAAGCAATTAATTTGGAGCACAATCAACAGTGAATTAGAGAATGAAAATACAATTCATATCACACAGTGCGGTTCCACGGAAGGTGGTAACAACCCTGCTGCCTTTCCTTGACAGCGTCACAGGACTGGTTAAAGCGAGGGCTGGGTTTGCATAGGCTGTTTTGACTTCCTTAATGACCACGTGGCTTGTGTATAAAAAACCTTACAATAAATGGAATCAGCAGAGCGAAGGTGCCTTAGAAGCATTGCAAAGTCACGCAGGGGCATGTTTCAGAAAGCAGTTGCTAAGGAGGTACCAGGGTGTGGGGCCGTCACCAGCAAAGTTTCTTCACAGTTTTTGATCCCCGCAGCTCAACACTTCTAAATAGTGACAAACCCCCGTGTTTGTGAGGATCGCAGGTATCGCAAACGGTGGGGGAACAGCTGGCAGCAAAGTAACTGCTGCGGAATGATCCGGCTTTCCCGCTGAAGCAGCCATGTTCCAGCAGACCGTGCAGGGTGACGTGTCTGCAAGCAAAGAATGTAGGTTACAGGAGATGAAATTACCCTGGAAAAACGTAATTCAGCAAAGGACATGGGTTTCTCCAAGATAATTGTGTTAACGTTAGTTGCTTGTGTAGGATGTGGCAGAGAGATTTTGTCTCTGTAAAGGACACGCTTCCAGAGTTATGGGAACTTGCACACCCTGGTTGCAGCTTCGGAAGATCACGAAAACATCACTTTGTGCGGGTCAGACATTCACACCACGGGACGAACCTGAAGTTACTGAGCCAAATTCTAAAATGGCCTCAAAATGATTCACGAGCTGAAAAAAGGTTTGAGGCTTAAGGAGCCCGTCTTGCTCAGCGTATTGAAGCGGGGCTGATGAGGGCAATCGCTCTGGCGTATTTAAATGGTATTTAAATCCGTTGCCCGGCTTGGAGGGAGACAGCTCCTTGCAGATCTCAGTGCACGTACAGAAGATCCCCTGGATAACCACAGTCATGGATTTTAGTGAAACCCCATTTCAGAGCATTTCTGCACCAGTACATCCCACGCCCAGAGAATGAGAGTGCCCGGGAGAGGCGGGAAAGACAGTTTAGAGCTCAAGTTCTCAGAAGGAGCGTCTGAGGATCTGGATAATCTTGCAATCTTTCTCCAGTTTGAGTGCTTTGAGATGCTGGAAGGGTGAAGTTGGCAATCAGAACGCCAGAGAGCTCTGCTCCCTGGGGTGACGTGCGGGTTTGTTCCCGTTGGTGAACTTACCCCCAAGCCCCCTGAGTTTTGCCTAGTGGTCTGTGCGTGTTCTTCTGGTAGCTGGCCCTAACGGAGCTCTGGAGCAGAACAACCTTAATTCAGACTTCAGAGCTTATGTTCCGTAAGTAGCATCTTATTCCTGGGAACCTGTGTGATTGAGGTGATTCATTGTCAGGTCAGGCTTCTTATGGACAGACAGATACCGCATAATGAAGGTACGGACAGATACCACATAATGCGTAAATCTGGTTCTTTCAGTCTTTCCTCAGAACTCAGCCTTTCTAATTTTCTGATAATACTGTGCATTTCTGAAAGCTGCTTCTTGCTGGTTAACATCATTTGGATAATGAAGTGTCCAGAATGGACCACAGCATGCTTGCTGAAGCTGCGAGGACAGTACCTTTATCCTCCTTCAACGATCCAACACTGCATTGTCATGGATTTGGCTACCGGTCGCTGTTAAAGGATTCCATCCTTGCACGGGGACAGTTTTCTGTTCTCTTTGTTCCACAATCTGACTTTAGCTGGGAATGTTTTGTTTAGCCCAGCACTGCTGGCACCATGCTAGGGACTGCATGGATGTACCATTGATCTCCACGTAGGTGGCATCTCCTCGAGGAGGAAGTTTTCTCATGCTTTAGACTAGCCAGATGTGCTGAATCCAGCTCACAGTCCAGTACTCTCTGACCAGCTGCTTTTAGATGTTCCACATGTGGCGAGTTCAGTGTTTCGTCCCGAATTCAGTTATTTGAAGTTGTTTGACATTACATGAGATTTTGATTTAGCAGAGTGATACAGCAATGTACTTAAAGGCAAATATAAATTACACTTAGCAGAGAATAGCAGATGCAATACACAGCTGAATCACCATACAGATGTGATTCTCCTTACCAGTCTCTATAATCTACTCGCCATCGTGACATTGGCTGTCCCCAGTCACCTCGAAGGCATAAGTGGGTTGACACCAGCTCAAGCGCGTTGCTGTCTGTGAGTTCTTTCTGTTTGTTGTTGGGTTTTTATATTCTCTGTCGGCTAATCCAGTTAACACGGTCCTTCTCCCCCATTCTAGTCTTGCTGACTCAGGAGGACTTTTGCGCTCTTCTCATCAATCCAAGGGTGGAGTTACGGAGCTGGTTGATCCACCCAGCCGGTACAGCCAGTTGATCCCCTCACCTGGCACAGCTGGATGATCCACTCAGCTGCTGTAGCCAGTTGATCTAAAGCAAAGGCTGCCCTCCGGCCCCCTTTGTGTTGAGATTGGTTCAGCTTCCGTTGCAACAGCTCTGGTCAATCACTCCCTACGTTTTCCCCTGAGCTTCGGGAGTGCGTAGCCCTTGCCTGTCTTTTCAGAGCTTTCTTCTGCTGTAGGGCTTCACTGGTCAGTCACAAGGGGGGAAGTGTTAGTGCTATTACTCAAGTCACATAAGAGCTCATCTGGAGTAATAACCACCACCCTAGAAATCTGTGTTCAGGAAAGATGAATTCAGACTGGAACAGGAACATAGAAAAGTTACTGAGATGATCAGGAGAATGGGGACATTATCTCCTGTAACAGACTACTAAAGCTTCATATCCTTGTCAGCTTGCTGGGAGGGATCAGACTGAATGTATGAAATGTCCCACAGGACCAAAGGTCCATTAGCCCCGTTCCCTGTCTGTGACAGGGGCATTACAAGATGCTGTCAATTAAGGAGAGCACACGTGCCTGACCATTTTGGGTGGTCCATTCCCCTTATGCCTTCCAGCATCCAATGTCATCATACTGGGGACGTTAGCGCGGATGACTCTGTTCAGTCCCATTACAATCTGTGCAAGGACCTGCTCTCCGGGAATTTATCTCATCTCTCTCTGAGCCCTCCAGTACTGTCCACTTCCATGGCAGCCAGCTCCAGACAACCACTGCCTGCTGCACAAAGAAGTCTTGCTTTTGTCTGGGCTCACTGAGAGCCCTCTCCTAACGCTGCAGGATTTGGCGAACAGCAGCTCTGCCTTCGCTGTGTCCGCTGCCTTGGGGAGTTCTGTAAGCCCTGAGCATGCGTCTCCCTGAGCCTTCCCTCCTCCAAACTGGAGAGTCCCAGCCTTCTCAGTCTCTCTTCACAGGGCAGTGGCTCCATCCCCTTGGCCGTTTTCGTTGCCCTTCTCTGGCCCGTCTCTAGCTCCACCGCTTCCTCCTTGAGATGCCGAACCAGACCTGCACTCAGCGGTGAAGGCAGGCATGCACAGGATCAGCATATCCCCAAATGACATTGCCCACCTTGTTTTCCATCTCTTCCCTGACACATTTTGGTGGCTTTTTTGGCCGCTGTTACGCACAGAGCCCATGATTTTTGAGAGCTGTCAGTATCGGCTCCAAGACCTATCTGGAGCTGTACCCACCAGGTCCGTGTTCAGCATCATGTAGCATGTTCAGATGGCTCCTCCCTAGAAGCACGACTTTGCACGTATCTACACGGTGGCCCATCTGCCACCTTTTGCCCTCTCGCTCAGGCTGAGAGTCCTCCCAGAGTTCATCAGCATTGATGCATCATGTGGCTACTCAGAAGATAGTTGCAGCAGTTTATAGCGCCCAGACTTTGACATAGTGTCTTCACATTTCTGTGTATGTTCTTTCATGTTTTGTAGACACTTCCTGCATGATTTGACTCTTGATCTATTGTCTGCTTCCAGGCCAAGAGCTTATCTCCAAGAGCGGGGCATCCTCATCAGGCAGTTGTGTCCAAGAAACTGGAAGTTTTTCTTTATTGCTGGTTCAAAACGAGTCACGTTTCCACCACTGCCTGTCTGATCTTTCTCATTCCAACACCTTCCCGTTTGCCACAACAACCCCATGCAACGCTCCAGGCTTGGGGATGAGTGGCTGGAAAGCTGTCCCGCAGAAAAGGATCTGGGGGTGTTGGTCGACAGCCGCCCGAATATGAGCCAGCAGTGTGCCCAGGTGGCCAAGAAGGCCAACGGCATCCTGGCCTGTATCAGAAAGAGTGTGGCCAGCAGGACTAGGGGAGGGATCGTGCCCCTGTACTCGGCTCTGGTGAGGCCGCACCGCGAATGCTGTGTTGAGTTTTGGGCCCCTCACTCCAAGAAGGACATTGAGGTGCTGGAGCGTGTCCAGAGAAGGGTGACGAAGCTGGTGAGGGGTCTGGAGCACAAGTCTGATGAGGAGCGGCTGAGGGAGCTGGGGTTGTTCAGTCTGGAGAAGAGGAGGCTGAGGGGAGACCTTATCGCTCTCTACAACTGCCTGAAAGGGGGTTGTGGTGAGGTGGGTGTTGGTCTCTTCTCCCAAGTGACAAGTGACAGGACAAGAGGAAATGGCCTCAAGTTGCGCCAGGGGAGGTTTAGATTGGATATTAGGAAAAATGTCTTTCCTGAGAGAGTGGTGAAGCACTGGAAGAGGCTGCCCAGGGAGGTGGTGGAGTCACCATCACTGGAGGTGTTCAAGGAACGTGTGGACGTGGCACTGTGGGACATGGTTTAGTGGGCATGGTGGTTGTTTTATTTTTTTTGGTTGATGGTTGGACTTGATGATCTTACAGGTCTTTTCCAACCTTAGTGATTCTGTGTGGGCCAGCTGCCGGTCGTCTTGAAGATTCATCTCCGCACTTCATAGATTGGGACCAAACCCTGATTTTTGTCTGTGTCTCAGGCAATTCCCCTGTGTTGCTCTAGCGTCGGCAGACAGCCCCAGGCTGTCTGAGTGACAGGGATCCTCCGTGCATGGGTCTGCTCAGAGAGATGAAACAGTTTGCTTTGTTCATTTTGCTGCCTCCTCTTTCTGTGTCTAAGCGCTTTTCCTCCTCCTGTGGGAGATGGTATTGTGCTCCTGAGAGCGCAGTTCTGACGGTTCCTTACTGCTGAAGGTGGGGGATGGCTTGGCTGAGATCCTCTCCCAGTTCGGCGGATCAGCAGCAGCATCGAGCCGCAGCCCCTGTTCCCTCTCGGGCGCCTTGCGCCCGGGGTCTCCGGCCGTTGTGGCTTCACCGGGCAGCGTGCCGGTGGGCTGCAAGCGCTGCCTGGCGTCGGGTCTCCCTTCCCGCTGTGGAACAGCGTCTTGAACCACTGGTTTGCTCACTGTTGGTGAGAGCTCACCTCCCTGTAGGTTATAAAACCAGCCGCGGTGCCAGGCCTGTGATCTCGGTACACGCGGTTTATCGTGCCATGTTGACTCAGCACAACTTTGAAGCTGAAAAAGAACTGAAAATCTTCACGCCGTCTTCTCGGTGAGCTGACCTGTTTATCAGATGAGTTCTTCTCTTTGTATTTTGAATTTTTCAAGAGCGACTGTTAGAGAAGCTTTGCTCGGATGAGTGTTTAGCCAAAGGTGTTTGCAGCTGCAGAGTGCTGTAGTTCATCTTCATGGGTATCATCAGGATGAATCGGGATGTCGTATTTTTCAGAAGTTTTTTTCCCCAGACATTCTTGCATAGTCCAAGCAACTGTCTGACCAGCCTCCCCTGGGGTCAGCTTTACTGTACCACATTCATTCTTGACCTCCTGTGTTGTTTTAGCCTCTTGACTGCTTTTTTTACCTGCTTTCTGCAAGATGCCGTTCCTGCTGGTCAGGTTGAGCTGCAGTTTCCTGGGCTCTGAGCACCTGCCTGGTTTTACTCCACCTTTCACAGACAAGGCCTGGCAACGTGAGACCGATGCTTTGAGGTTGTCACCAAAAAGACCTTTAATGTGCAGTTCCCTCTGTTTTAAACGGCAGCAGAGATGTTATTTTTCCCCATAGGCCAAATTATTCACGTTCACGCTCCAGTGACCAAGCTTTCCGTTGCAGACTTTGTAACCTAACCCAGCTCTGGCACGATTCTGGCCAGTTTGGTTGTGGCTTTGGGTTGACATGCTTCTGTCCAAGGGTGTTTCAGAGAGTCACAGGGTCAAGTTGGCGTTCCCAGGCAAGCGTGGCACTGGGACTCTCTGTACTTACTGGCCAGTGTCATGTTCTTCTTGTCTTTCATGGCTGGCCCTTGGCGTGGTTTGTCAAGCGGGTGTTGCTCTCCCCGCAGCTGCTTTTTCATGCTCTGGACAGTCAAGGACTGCCCAGCGGTGGATGAAGTTGCACAATACAGGCTGAGTTGGTGTCTTGCGGCTTTTGTAGGAGTTGTCAGTCCATGGGCACATTTGAAACACATTGGGCAAAACGCTGTGTGGCCTCATTGGTACCTTTTCCTCAACCCTGATCTCACCAAGTTATAAACAGTCAATATTTCCCCATCTGTCACTTGATTGTCAGCAAAGACGCCAACAGTCTGCCAGAACACCAACAGGATACGGTGCTCGGGTCATGCTTCTGCCAGGCGGTGGGTGCCACGGCAGTCGGTGCTCTCTCTCCTGGAGACCACGTACCCTGGCTTGTGCCACCCGTGCTGCGCCAGGATGGAGCAGAGGGAGAAGGTCGCACCTTCCCAGCCCGCAGGGCGAAAACCTCCCACTCCTGCTTCTCTGTATTCGAGTAGCCTAAAAAACCTGAACTGCTGCCCATTTGGGTGGACAAGTTTGGATGACTAAAAATGAAACAGAAAGCACAGGCATGTTCTGTCAGTATTTCTGGGTTTTATTTGGAAGGGAGCAGGGTGATGGTCATGTATCACATGCAGATGATGAAACGCTTTCCAAGCCATTAGTAACTGAAGCTGTAAGCTTCTTCCAGGTGGTAATTTTTCAGTATTTGCATTTTGTAATTGTATGATGCTGGGGCAGTGCCAGGAGACTGGCAGAGCGCTGGCGTTTGGAAGGGACAAGGGGATGATCCAGTTATTTGTAAACCTGTGAGTCTGAGATCAGTTGCTGGCAAAAAATAATCAATCAGATACTGTAGGCAGTTGATAAAGAGTTAAAGAGTAGAATATAATGACCAGCAGAAAACCTCACAAAACTAATTTCACTTCGTTATTTGAGGTGTCAGATTTGTTTGATAAAGGTAACTCTTTAGATGTAATAGATTTTGTTTACCAGTGTAGAACATGCCCATTACAAAAGCCGCGGTGTACAAAACCAGTGGAGCGCCTGGGAAGTGGTTCACAAATTTGCCAGATGATGGGTCTTGGCAGGTACCTGCCAGCGAGGGACTGTCGCTGGCCGGGGTTTCTAGTGGGTCTCTCCAGGACGAAGCTCAAGTCCCGATGCTGCTCGGTGTTTTCATACACGTTCTAGAAATTAAGCTGAAATCATGGCTAATAAATAATAGATGTGCAGGGGACCCGCGGGCTGCGGTGCTGGGGATACGCTGCGCAGCCCTGGGCTCTGCCGTGCCTCGATGCTTTGGAAACCTAAAGGGCTTGCAAAGACGAACTGCTGAAGTGGCTTAGGATCAGGAGAAAATACAGGATAACCGTGCTCCGGGATTCAAGCCATTCCATCCAGTTCATTTAAAAAAAAAAAAAAAATATTAAGAGGTGATTTAACTAGAGTAGACTGGTAATTTCATCAAAATCAAATTTTCTGTGTGTTTTCATGACAATTAAATAATTATTGAATCAATTATAATCAAAATTGAATCAATTGGATAATTGAATATTTGAAATAACATTATTCTTTCAAAAGCTTTGCATCGTAGGAAATGTTGATGTTCTATTTCAGAATTTAGTTCAACGCCTTTCTTCATTTTCATTTTTTTACAGTTTTTCATAGAAAACAGCACTCAGGCTGATGTATTGCAAATGTTGTAACCTACATACTTTTAATTATTTAAGCAACAGTTCAGTCTACCCTGAGTTAGTATTAATGAAAACACGTTAGGCTTCACTCTAAGACAAGACATCTCCGGCTGGAGTAGAAACACATAAACCCCAAGCGTTCCTGAAATGCCGAAGTTCCCAGCATCCCGGACAAGTCTGCGTTTCAGTCTGTTGGACTCGCGATCCCACGCGCTGGGGCGCAGGGACAACGCCGTGGTGAGGGAGGTGGGACTGGGCGTGAGGAAGGGTGGCACAAGAGCCTGTGACTGAAAACCGATTTCTTGATAGTAATATAGGAATGGGTTTGGCTTTTTTTAAGTGGTGGGAATTACTAAACATTTGGAACAAACCTGCAGAGCAAAGGCTGAATTCTTCATCTCCTGGTGTCTTTGAGACCTGAAGCCGGTGGCGTGCAACAGCTTAGCTATAATGCTTCTAGTCTTGAACTTAGGGTGACGAAATTAGTGTTGCACGGACAACCTAAATCCTGTCGTTACCTGTCTTTTGAGTGTTTCACTTCTGGAAACAAAAATATTAATGTAAATATGAACATAGGTGATCCTATATTTATTGTCCATAGATGATCGCGTGTCTCTTACTTGCCGTCAGTTACTCTCTTACACGTAGAGTAGCAGCAGCCCTGGAGTACTACAGTACCTACAGCACGGTTCAGAAGTGAGCGCCAAAGTGTGCAAACGTGTCTGGTTTTTTCACAAAGTGGGTAACTAAGCTGCAAAAGTTGCAGCTGGTTTTTCCAGCGGTGAGGCATCTGAACGGTGGTGTCCTCGTCCCCATGACACCTCAACCTCAGTTACCCGAAGTGAGGGTCCATCTCTTAATGCCCCGTGGAGAACCTTGTGTTCGTTGCCACTTGGTGGGATACCCAAGCGCTGAGGTTCCCTTGTCCAGTTTACTTCTGGGTTTTGTCTCGCAGAGGATGCCTAGCCTGCCGTCACGGCCCCAGTGCTTGTTGTCCGAGAAACTAATAGGTTATGCTAGCGCTAAAAACGACAACAGGAGTGGGCTTCAGCATGTGTCCTGCAGACCCCGGAAGGAGTCGATCAGCGTGTCGGTAGCTATGGGAGCAGATAAGCGTCTCCGTCTGCACGACACGGGTTGCTGCTGGTGGGGACAGGGCGGCTGAGCTGCTGGGGGTGATCCCTCTGCACGCCGCTCTGCACGGGTGCCTGTGCTCTTCCAGCGCCTCTTGCAGAGCTGCGGCACAGCTCAAGACTTGCAGGTGCAGGAGCCTCCCCTGAGGATGCCGAACACCCCGGCAGAACTAGGGAATGCCCCGTTTTTAGCGCTCTGCCTTGACGGCCCGGTAGGAAGGGGGAAGTCCAGCTCTTGCCACCTGGCTGCAGCCCTGGTGTGCGCTGGTTTGCGCTGGCCTGTTGCAGCTTCCTCAGCTTCTCCAGAAGGTTGTGGTCACTGGTAGGTGACATCCCACAGGGACAGCTTAAATACAAAAATGTGCTAGGCTGTAAAAACAGACGCAGAGATGCAAAGTCATCTGGTTTTGCGGCTTGACATCTGTCGGTCGTGCCCTCTGCCCGCTCTCCTTGTGACCGGCAGCCTTTACACCGCTCTCTTTCTGTTTGTGTCCTAGGTGAATGGTGTCAACGTGGTGAAGGTGGGGCACAAGCAGGTGGTCTCCTTGATCCGGCAAGGGGGGAACCACCTGGTGATGAAGGTTGTTTCCGTCAGCCGCAAGCCAGAATCAGAAGAAGTTGTTCGGAAGAAGGGTAGGTGGTGGAGTCTCATGGTTCTCTGAACAGGGGGTTGCGTTGCCTAAATGTGAGCAGCGTGCAGAAGCCCGTGGGTCTGCCGGGAGGAGCCCGGCATGGCTGGATGGCTATGAGGCTGCAGCTGGTGAGGAAGGAGGGCACCTGCCTGTCCCGGCACAGAAACCTCCGCACACACAGCACTGCCACACCGGGACGCGCTGGTGGCTGCGGCTGGGAGCGGCGCAGGGGGGACGGGGTCGGTGCTCCAGTGGAGGGGCTGCAGCAGAGCACTGCTGCTGACGCTGGGGAAGCCGGGCACAGCCAGCGGCTGCTGGCCCGACCTCCTGCAGCTCCTGTCCGCGGCTGGGCTGCAGGACACCAGCAGCTCTGCTCTCACACCAGAGCTGTGTGCGCTCAGCGAAGGTTGGAGCCGGCTCCTCCTCAGGAGCAGAGCCGCTTCTGGTGCCTGCAGCCTGTGGTGCCCGTGGCAGGCTGCACTGGAGAGCAGAGACTCCCCCTGCCCTGAGGAGTGTCGTGGTGGGGAACTGCCCCTGCTTCGGCGTGCAGGGGGGTGTCATGGTAGAGAACCGGCCCCGCTGTGTGAGGGGGGCTGTGATGGAGAGCTGCCCTTGCTAAGGGTGGGGCTGGAGAACTGTTCCTCTGGGGATGCGGGGGGTGTCGGGTGGAGGACAGTGCTCACAGGAGTGCAGGGGGTGCCAGTGTGGAGGACAGCCCCCGTGGCGCTTTGGGGTGCCAGGCTGGAGCCTGTCCTCTCTCTGGAATGCCGTGGCTGGGACCTGCCCCACGGGCTGGGAGCTCCTGGGGGCACGGCCGGTCCTGGGGCTGCCAGCCGCATGTGGGACTTGCCCTCGCTCAGGGGAGCGCAGGTGGCCGTGGGGCCCCCAGAAGGCTCTGGGCCTTCGCCCCATTGTCCCCAGGCCCCCAGGGCAGAGCCAAGACCCTCGGCCAGAAGTGGGGCCTGGGGGGCGTTGGTGGTGGGCTGATGCGCTCATGGCCAGTGGGGCAGGGCAGCCCTCGGGGTAGAGGGCATCCAGCTGAGGAGGGCAGGGGCACATCTGGAGGGCAGCTGGATGGGAGGCAGCCAGATGTGTACAGGAGGACACATCATGGCGTAGAGCTGTGGAGGGCAGGGGCACATCTGAGGACAGCCAGCTAGGGAGGCTGGAGGCACATCTGGGAGCAGCTGGCTGTGGAGGGTAGGACCTCATCCAGGGGCAGCCAGAGGTGGAGAGCAGGGGCTGGCGGTGGAAGGCAGGGCCACATCTGGCAGCAGCTGTCTGCAGAGGGTAGGACCTCATCCACAGGCAACCAGCTGTGGAAGGCAGGGGCACATTTGGGAGCAGCCGGCAGCACGAGGCAGGCTGTCCCTGTCCGCCCCTGCTCTGGACTGTGTGTGGGGCGGCAGGCTGTGGGGCAGGAGCATTTTCGGGGTGAGCGCGGCTGGGAGCCCGGCGTGGGGGCATGGGAGATGCAGGGGGACGGGAGTGGGGCGCTCCCAATGCAGCACAGGGGGCCTGGGGGAGGGAGGCAGCTCTGTGCGCTGACACTAAGAGCTGTAATTATATTGTCACGGCACAAAAGCACGAGTCGTGGGGAAGGCTGAGGCTGGGGAATCAGTGCTGGGACCACCGCCTGTGCTGCTCACCGCTTCTCCTGGTGCTACCAGCCCTGCAGCCGGTGAGCAGCTGCCCGTTGCTGCCCATCGCTGCCTGCTGCCCATGCCCTGAGCCCACAGAGCTGGGTGGCCGCTCTTCCAGCACGGGGTGCAGGGACCGGAGCTGAGTCCCCTCTGCGGGACCCTGGCTGCAGCACGGCCAGGGGGGCCGGACCCCCGTCCCCCCATCGGCTGGGGCTCGCCTCTTCCTGGGGGTGATGGAGGCCGGTGTGGGGCTGGCGTTTTCTGGCTGAATCCGCCCCTGTTGGGGTCTCTGATGCAGGCAGCGCCAGCAAAGCCTGAAGCTCCGGTTGCCATGGCAATGCCTGAGCGTTGAATCCAGCATTGTCAGCGAGCGAGCGCGAGGAGGAGGCACCCCAAGTGAAGAGGAAGAGCCTTCAACTCGTCCCCGCTCCGGTGGGCTCATGGCATGCAGCGCCTCCGGGGCAGCCCCGCGGGCCGGCCCGGCTAGGCAGCCCCTCGGGGCAGCCCAGCGCCCCGGCACAGCACCGCGCCGCCCCGTGCTGGCCATGCGCCTCTGCTGCCCGGTGCGGAGCCGGCCGCCTCCAGCGCTTCGCTAGGGCCGCGGGAGCCTCACCCCGTCCTGGATACGGCCGAGCCGGCAGAGGAGGGTGGGTGGGCTGTGTTTCGCTGGGGGATGCGCCGCGCCGAGGCGGGAATGAGAGACTGAGATCAGGCCTGCTGGACTTGTTTCTCCCTCCTACCCTCCACCCATGGCGTGTGCGGAGGGGAAGCAGCCATCAAAGCTGTTTGCTGAGTCCCACAGGCAGGCAGCCAGCTGCCTGAGACAGATTTAATTCGCGAGAGGCTTTCATAGCCATAGCATCTCCGGTAGCTGCAGGGGGGCAGGCGCAGCCCGGGGACATGACTTGGACTCTCCTCCGCTGAGGGCTGTGGGAGCCTGGGCAGCGTGCACGTGCCTGCGGGAGCCACCAGCCCCTCCGCGCCGGGGCCTGCCCCGTGCCCCGGGACTGTGCTACCGAGACCATGAAGAAGTTCGCTTCCACGCGCAGCCTCAATAAGATCCTGCAGCAGTGCGACTCCTCATCCCGCGAGTACGAGGAGATCCAGGCTGTGGAGAAGAAGTGGCATCTGCATCTGGCCACTCCTCGTAAGTTCCTGGACAAGAAATGCAAAATGCCGTCTCTCTTCCTTTCAGCTCCGCCGCCTCCCAAGAGAGCACCCAGCACCACCCTGACGCTGCGTTCCAAGTCCATGACGGCCGAGCTGGAAGAGCTGGGTAAGCGGCGGCAGGGGCTCGCGCGTGCATGCAGGGGTGCATGAGGAGCATGCGGGGCCGTGGCCGGAGCAGGCGGCGCTCTCGCTCAAGGTCCGTTTTCCAAAGGGGTGCATGAGCTCGAGCGCGAGGTGATGGGTGCACCTCCTGTGCTGAAGTTTCCATCGTGCTCAGCGGCGTGTGGGGCACGGGGGCTGAGAGCCCACCACCACCGCCACGGGGGCGCGGGAGCCCCCGGTAGAGCCAGTCCACCCCTTCAGTGCTGCCTCCCCGGAGAGGCGGCCTGGGGGAAGGACGCTTGGTGCCTCCGTGTGCTTGCGGAGGGGCTTGCCGCCCCCGTGCCCCATCCATCAGGCATCCTGCTCCTCCCGCACTCTGAACAGCCCCTTGTTTTTATTTTCCTCTACCTCCAGGCAGATACCACATGCTGGCGGATCAGCTGGCATCCCCATGGGCTGCCCTCCCCCCTTACACACACACACATGCACATGCACACCCGCTCACACGTTCTGCTGTCACTACAGAGCCTACCCACGTTTCCAGATGCTTTGGTATCCCAGCTCGCATCGACATGTTTTCCTGTATTCTCTTAAAGCCTCTCCACCCCCAGCCCATCCTCGCTTCCAGGTACCCGGTGCTGAAGCCCCTCAGTCTTCCCATCTATTCTGCTGACCTCCTTGAGCCCACACCTTCCCAGTGCACTGGGCTCCCCCCAGTAGCATCCCACCAGCTGAGGGCTGTAGGGGTGCCGGTGCTCACGCACCCTCCGAACAGCGAGCCCTCCCCTCTGCACAGAACGATTTGCCCATTTTGCCGCGCGTTGTCCCCTGTGCGCTGCAGAGGCCGCAGGGCAGCTGAGCAGGGCGCTCCGCTGGCGGTGGCAATGCTGGCGCAGCCACCGGCCGGGGAGGCTGGCTAACGGAACGGCGGCCCTCGTGGCCTGCCAGGCAGCAGGAGACGCGGAAGGACCCCTTCTTCTGGGGGAGCCTTCGGGGCAGCCACGCTCCGGCGTGCAGCTCTGGTGCACACAAGGTTGGCTCTGCCGAGACGGGCTGTTCGGGGCTGACACAGGGCAGGAGTCGGATGTGCTGCGAGCCCCCGCCGAGAGCATCGGCAGAGCGAGAGGGAGCCGCTCTTGGCACTACCTACTGCCTTGGCTCGCGCTTCTGCTATTTTTTTATTTGTATTTATATTTTTGCTGTGTGAAAATGTGGTGATATGTACAGATGTGCTTGCTGGCCATGGCGTGGAGGCTGTGTGTGGCAGACCCCTGTCCTGCCTCGGAGGAGACCCACCTGAGAGGCAGAAGCCTAGGCAGAGACCCCACCACCCCCTCTCTTTTTCAGGGCATTGAAGGAAGGTCCACGACCTTTCTCGCTCTGCTCCCTGTCCTACGTGCATGCCCACGCTTTACAACCCCGCGGGGTTCTCCTGAAAGAAATAGACCTTGAGGGTTCAGGCTCACACTTAAATACGGGTTTGAAGGGACAAATCTTAGCATTTAAGGGTTTGCATCAACTGTTTGATGGGCACTGTGATTTATTCTATGCTGAGCCCACTGCCTTGATTTTCACCCTAGCCTGTTCCCCGCTTCTCCAGACCTTTATTACTAAACCTGAAGGTGCTGTGTTTGCTAGTAGCCATTAGGAGAGGATTCAGAATAGCCCGTTTCTTCCGCTTTTTGCTCTTCCCTTTGCACAGATACTGCACAGACCCCAGGGTTCATATTTTCACTCTCGAGTGCTGGTCCTGAAAGCGGTTCCTAGCCAGTGTGACGGGTGCCTGCTTGCGCACACAGGCAGCATGTTGCCTCCGTGAGAACATGTTCCCCAGCTGCATGTGCCCCTCTTTGGCGAACATCCCGTCCGAGTCGAAGCCTGGCACGTGTCGTGCGGGCGCCTTTGCAGAGGGGTGGGTGCACCAACCACGGCACTTGGCCTTGCGAGTGCCAGGCGGGGTGTGCGCCAGCACCACGGCCGACCTGCACCGTGGAACCGTGGAAACCGCAGCGGTGTGAGGGAGGGGGGCCCCATTTGCATGTGTTTTGGCAAGCAGAGCTGCGGGGCTCGAGGGGGAAGGGAGCAAGCTCGTGGAAAGGGAAGTCACGAAAAGCAGAGAAATAGCTCTGCCAGAGAATATATTAGGGATGAGTCCTCTAGGTCTCCCTGAGGATTTTGCATCTAGACGCTGCCTCTCTTCTACCTGGAGAGGGACTAGGAGTGGCAGCTGCCTTTATCTCCCGGGAGAGGGATTTGTAGACAGTGACTGGTCTTAGTCCACATGTTCTCCAGGAAATTGTAGTGGTTAGTCCCTACTCCATGTCCTGTGGATCAGGGAGTATGCTGTAGCCAGTCCCACCACGCATCCCCAGGGAGCGTGGCACAGGGAAAATGGGGGATCGGTCCTCCTCCCACTCTTTGTCTTCTGGTGGTTGATCCTCTGGCTTTTACTGCGAAGGGGGAATTTTCATGCAGGTCAGCATCCCCACACCTCAGCGGTGTGCAAGCGTAGAGCCCGATCTCCTTTCCTGAGGGGACGGTGGTGTTAGTGAAAGGGACATTTCTACCTGCAGCTTCTTAAAGGGAGCTTTGTCGGGTGGTCCCTGCCCCCTTTTCCTTGAAGCCTGCCCCTGTCCTGCAGAACATCGCATGTGCCCATAGCCGTACCTTAACATTTTCCTGCTGCGTGTTGTGCCAGTCCCCTTGGAAAAGCAGGTTCCCAGCAAGCTGCTAACAAAGCACTCCTGTCCTGCAGTCCTGGCGTGTACTGGATGCGGAGGAAACTGGCTTTGGGAGACATGCAGACTGCTGTGTCTCTTCAGTGAGCAGGGAGGGATTAAAAGCTTTTAAAAGAGTTTCTCCATAGCTCAGGCATTAAATGCCATCCAGACCTCCTCTGGGTCTTACTTCCTTCTGACATCGCTCCTTCCCTCTGCTGTCCTGGTCTGAGTGAAGAGGAGGAGGGCTCAGCGGAGGGCTGGTCCCAGCAGTGGGGCTGGCGGAGAGCCCGGCCTGTGTCGGTCCCTGCCCGCCCGCGGGGCCAGGACGGGTGCTGGCCTTCCCACGGATGGGCAGCGGCGCTGAGGGGGTGCAGAAGGTGCTGCACCCTCTGTCCTGCCTGAGCCTTCGTCCCGAGAGCCCCCAGCAAGGCGGCACGCGCGCTCCTCTGTCAGGGCCTGATCCTGCCAGCATGCTGGGAGGCAGGAGAGCGTGCGGGGAAGAGACCGAGCAGGCAGGCAGCGAGGCTGGAGCTGGGAATGAAAGCAGGAACTGTGCATGCCATTCATGTTGTCTTTTGTTTCTTGATTCCAAGCCTCCATGCGGAGAAGAAAAGGGGGTGAGTGAAACCGCACATCCTGGGGCTCCTCCCCTCCCCGCCAGCCTCCCAGCCAGCACCCAGCCACAGCACACAGGCGCGCACGGTGCACCCCTAGGGAAAGGCGCATGTCACCGTCCCCTGGTTGTCACGGGAAGGCTCAGCCCAAAGGGAGCCGGAGCTCTGTGGGCCAGCCTCCCGTAAGGCACCGCCGCCATGGGGAGCAGCCACCACGTACGGCTCCGGCGGGGCAGCAGAAAGGCCAAAATCGGCACGGTCGTGTTGGGCTCCTGTTGGGCGCAGGCAGGAATGCCCGTTTGCCAACCGGGCCCCGTGAATCCCCAGGGCTGACTTCCCCGGGTGTTGTACTTGCTTTGTGTTTGCTCCACGGTGAAAATGCTTTCCCCAGGAATGTCCCCGCATGTGGGGTCCTAAGTACAGCCTCCTTCAGCCCCTGGGTCAGGCCTCTGGCGCTCAGTCAGATGAAGTGGCAGCCGTGCTCTCCGCCGTGTCCGGCAGCGCAGGTGCTGCCTCTGCCTCTGCCCCCGTGCAGGCTGTCCTGCTCCCGGCGGTCCCGCGCCAAGGAAGCACCTGAGGATGTACCTGCGCTGCAGGTGGGGTTTGGTGGCAGCTCCGAGGACATACCCGAGTTATCTGGGGGAGCTATTAATGGTCCTAGCTCTGGGTGGAAAGGGCCACCCACCGCGAAGGCCCCGGTATGGGTGCCCAAGCTGGCTGGGGTAAAGCCGGCTGCAGCAGGGCTCCACACACGGCAGTTGCACTACGCAGTGTCCGTGTGGACATTGCATGAGGGACGCTACAAAGACAGGAGGTTTGTGCCAGGGCTGACAGCCGGTAATGGACAATCCTGAATGGAGCAAGAAGGCTCGTCCCGTGCCAGCGCACAGCTCTACATTTCTCCAGCAGAGGCCCAGAGAAGAGGGGAGGGAGCCTGGAGAACTGACCCCAGTTCTTAGCCTTTCAGAAGCAGAACTCCCTGTCCTGGTAATGGGAAGCTAGAGAACTGTTTCCCAAGGAATAGGAAGTGTGACAGACCAACTCTTCCACCCTAATGGTGGTAACATAGGGAAGAAGCTGAGCAGGGCTTACGAGCAGGAGATCTCTGAGGGACCTCCCCAGACCTCCTCTATACTGAGCAGATCTGTCAGTACCCAGAGGCGGAGGCAATGGAGAGGTCCCATGGATCAGAATGATCAGCTGAAGGTCACCAGGGATGTCCTGACGTTGAAGACAGCCGTCTCCAAGCATGTGGTGGAGAGCTCTTGAAGCTTTGGACAGCCAGAGCCATCAGGGTGCACCCATTCATGGGGTTCCCTCTTTTCGGGGCGGCTCCAGCACTGATCTCCTGCCTCAGCAGCCTGGGTGCAGACAGGATCCGCTCCTGGATGCTCTTCCGTCTCCTGCAAAGGCATGGCAGATACAAAGTGCAGTCAGTGGCGATTGGTCTCCCTGCGCTCTAATGGCATTAAGAGATGGAAAGCAGAATAAAGCCAGAAGCAGAGGCAGGTGGAGAGGGCCGAGCATCACTGTTACTCCTCTCGCAGCACTGGGGTCTCCACACTAACGTGGCTACAGGGCTGCCCAGAGCAGCTTCCAGAGACACCGATGAGGCAGGGTTCCAGCACATGGGCTTTAGAATCAGCCCGTGGCCCATCTCCTCCTGAGGCCTGGCTGTCAGAGGTCCGCGCAGTTGCTCAGCGGTGTTTGGCCGCAAGGGATGAGCCAGCTCCCCTCCGAGCGGGCTGAACCGCCCTGCGCCTCTTGTGAGCACAGTGTAAGAGTCGCGTGGCAGTGGGGGAGAGGAACTGTGACGTTCCCCAGAGACAAGGATGGTCAGCTACTGGAGGTCTTGGGCCGAGGAAGCTCGGGAGCTATCCTGAGCGGTTTCCTTGGAGCAGGTGCAGGTCCTTAGTCCCAGAGCCTTGGTGGATACCTGCCACCAAGGGTGCTGGCCTCAGAGGACACGTAAGTCCCCTTTGCAAAGACCACTTGGCCTCTCTGTGTGCGTAGGGCTTGCTGCACCGCAGACTGGGCTTCTGAAATGTTTTGGGCTCATTTCTAGTTCTGTAACTCCGGAACGCTGGCTTACAAACTGCCACGCGGACAGCTGCCGTGGCCACGGCGTGCAGAGGTACCCAAGCTGGCCCGTGAGCCCTGTCAGCCCCAGGCAGGGTTTTGTAGGAATATGGGCCTGATGGTCAGAGCTCTCCGGGTCACTCAGGTCACGAGGGTCAGTGGCTCCCACACCACAGTGGTGACATTTTGCAGTCCCAAGTTCAATAGCCAGGCTGGATAGAGCCCAGAAGTTTACAAGCCTTACCTGAACGCAGGCAGAGCTCGTCAGCCTTACGGGATGAACGCTGCACATGTTCTCCCCTCTCCTTGGGCGTTTACTGGGGCAGTGCCTTGGTTGTGCCATGGAGGTGGAGGCATCCAGTCTTGATGCGTGCCAAGGCAGACCCATCACCTGCAGTACAGCACCATGCCAGCGTGACGGCTGCGCTCCAGGGCCAGCTGACACCATTTGTGACATGGAGCCCACAGACTCAACCCTGCCGGGCCCAGGGAGCTGTAGGAGCAGGGGGCAGACACACCTGGAGGGACCCTGCCCGGGCTGAGCCCCAGCCCAGCAGCCTTCGTCAGCTCGGCTCTGCGGGACCCTGTCTGGCTCCAAAGGAGGTTTTGCTCCGCAGGGGTCAGTGGTGCCGGTGGCCGGCATCTGCCTGCTGCCCTTTCCGATGTCCTGAGCTTCAGGATGTTTCACGGCCCCAGACGGAAAACCCCAGCGGCAGCCAGGGCTGGTGCAGTGTCCGAGGGGGGACGCTCTCCTGGCGCGAGCGCTGCAGACCAGGGCCGCTGTGCAGGCTGGGGGAGCAGCGCGGGCCAGCCGTTCCCCGAAGGACAGACACGGTCGCACGGCCGGCGGCCTGACCGGCCCCGCTGCCCTGAGCGCCTTGGGCAGGGCAGACCGAGGTCTGTCACCTTCAACCTGGCGCCCAGCCCGTCAGGCCGGTCTGCAGCGACGAGGCAGGGCCGAGGTCAGGCCAGGAGCAGGGGCAGGATCCGCTCTGGAGGGGCTGACCAGGGGCGGGTGTAGCCCAGAGATCTGCAGGCAGGTCCCTGGTGACGAGGCAGGGCCGAGGTCAAGGCTGGGAGTTGGTGCGTGGTCAGGCCCACGGCGGCACAGACGTGGCCGTGGCGGCTCTGCGGATGGTGCTGCTGCCCCACAGCCTGGGTGGGCACTGACACCCCCGGCCTGCGCCCACCCGGAGCTCCCGGGCCCACAGACCCGGGCGTGCGCGGGGGCCTGGCTGCTCCCGTCAGGGCCGTTTGGGCACAGGAGTCCGCTCGGGGAGGAAACGTCCCAGTTTGTCCCGAACAGATGCTGGAGTGACACTGGTTGCGCTGGAGCCGGACGGAGTCCCGTGGAGTCCCACGGACTTCCGCGTCGCTTGTGGTCCCTGTGGCGCCTGGATTCCCATTACCTGCTGTAGCACAGCCGCTGCCCCCACCCGCTTTGCCCAATTAGGGGTGACTCAGCCTCATTCTGAACATCAAAAATATATCTAGGCAAAAGTTTGCTCTTTTAATGTAAGGATCGAGGCTTCCTCGCAGCGTGGCACAGCTAGGGGCGGTCCCCCCACCCTGGGAGCTGGCGGGCAGACCCCGGAGGTCAGACGGGCTGGTCAGGGGTGCCTGGGCGGCACGGATGCGCCGGGTGCAGCCGGGGTGGGAGAGCGGCATGGCGCGGTGCCGCTGCGCCAGTCCGTGGGCTGCGGGTCCCCCAGCTGAGCCGGGTCGGTGCCTCCTTGTGCATCGTGGCGGGTGGGCGGCTCCAGAAACACCTCCAAAATCTTGGTTAGCCGCTGGCCGGGGAGAAGACGACTGAGTGGCCGCTCCTCAACTCCGTGCTCAGCAGGCCTGGGAATGCTCTCCCTACGGGGACGTTGGCGCCCTGCTTAGCCGCGCTGCAGGGGATGGGCCTGTTGTAGGGGAGCTGCCTCGGTCCGGCGGCCCTTGCTAACCTGTTTGCTTTTATGTTTGGCTTTTCAGAGAAACTGGATGAGATTTTGGCAGCAGCCGAGCCCGCGCTGAGAGCAGACATTGTGGAAGCAGATTCTAGGGCAGCCACTGTGAAGCAGCGACCAACAAGCCGGCGCATCACGCCAGCAGAAATCAGTGTGAGAGAGGAGGGCTCGCGGTGGGAGAGGGAAGGGCACGTCGTGCTGTGACAGACGCTGACTGCCAGCCTTGAGACTCGCGTTGGGGAGTGGGTTTCCCCAGGGGAGGGGAAGGAGAGGGTCTGGGAGGAGACGGAGACGGAGAGCAGGAGCCCGGGCAGGTGGCGGAGGAGCCGACCCGGGCTGTTTGGCACTCGCTCACCAGTACGGGATTGCCAAGGGGAGGTCGTAAGAGCAGATCTGAAGGAGTGTGGAAAGCTGAGCTGGAGAGCTTAGTCTGGCTGCAGTTTTCTGGATGTGAGGCTGGAAATTAGGAGGAATGAAAGAGAAAAACGCCGTCTCTGAGGGGAAGCATGGATGGAGTAGGAGTGGGGCTGCCAGCTCCAGGCTGTCTGGATTGTGAAAGTGCTGCAGGCGGTGGGAGGCAGCTTCTGGAGCAGGAGGGAAAATGGGACAGGCTGCTTCTGAGCAGAGACTGGCCTGAGCGAAGCCTTCCCACGGGAGGAAGGCTGCTGCTGGAGTCGGCATCACTGTGCCACCTCACCCTGGGCACAAAGCGCTTGAGAGCTGGCGGGGGAGCGGGCGGGCAGGGGGGGCAGTGGGGAGCAGGGGGGAGCCGGCAGGGAGGAGCAGGCAGGTGTTTGGAGCAGGCAGGCAGGGGGAGCAGGGGGGAGCAGGCAGGCAGTGGGGAGCAGGGGGGAGCAGGCAGGCAGGGGGGAGCAGGCAGGGGGGGACGGGGGGAGCAGGCAGGCAGGGGGGAGCAGGCAGGCAGGGGGGAACGGGGGGAGCAGGCAGGCAGGGGGAGCAGGCAGGCAGGGAGGGGCAGGCAGGGGGAGCAGGCACTCAGAGGGGAGCAGGCAAGCTGGAGAGAGGAGGGAGGGTTAACCCTTCAAAGGGCAGTAGCGCAGGTTTTGGAGAGGTGCTGGATGGGGCAGCAGGAAAATGGCCTGTTGAAGGTGGAGGTGAGGACGGGGTCCATCCGTGTCCCCAGGGAAGCCTCCCCTCCTGGGGCTGTGGCAGTCCTGGCTGCCGGCGTGGGGTGGCAGGGACAGGCTCCGAGTCTCGCAGATGTCCGGAATGGAAATGTCCTTTTTTCTCTTCCAGTCACTCTTTGAACGCCAGGGTATGGCAGCACACTCGGGGGTCCTTGCGGGAGCTGAGAAGCCCCATGTTTCACTGCGCAAAGGAATTCCACGGACAAAATCTGTAGGTAAGGCAAACTGGGGAGAAATCCCTTCCTAAAGAGGAAAGGTTGTCCCCCGTGGAGCGCTCATGCCTGCACGGGAACCAGGAGGAAAGACTCAGCCCTCTCTACTGGCCTGTAACTAAAGATCTTTGAAGAGGGGATGTTTAATGTGATTTCTACTTTGAAGGCTGCATGAGAAAGCTGTTCTAACGCTGACACTGGTCCTGCTCTGAGCAGAAGGTTGGACTGGGGACCTCCAGAGGTCCCCTGCTCTCTCAGTCTCTTTACGGCACTGCCAAGGATAGGGGAGTTTCTCCCACCCTCCCTGCTGGCAGATGAGGGTTGGTGGGTGATTTTCTGTCGGACCACGTAGCGGCTGGGCTGGGCGCGCGGTGTGCTGAACACATGGGTGGTCGCGAGTAAAACCGTGAGCTGTAACAGACGATGGAGCAGGTAACTGGATTTTTCTCTAAGGAAGGAGGACAGGGCCTGGGACAGGCACACGTCTATGGGCTATGTCGGGATCTTTAGACCCTGTCTGAAAAGGTTTGCAGTGCAACTAAAACCAAAAATATGCTGGAGGAGGGAGATGGGAGGATGAGGCAGAGTGAACAAGGGCTGGTGGCACAATGACAGCATGGGGGGGGCTCATTTTCTTCTCTTGATCTTGTGTATCGGTGGGTTTCATCCGGGTGGTAACACCAAGCCACGGTGGTAGCGAGGTCTGAGGGCTGTGCGGGTCGGAGCTGGGGAGAGTGCGTTATCACTTACGAGGAGAAGCTGAGGGGCAGGAGGAAGGGGGGCAGGGAGAAAGGCCGTGTGCTCTGTGGCAAGGGCTAATTTTAAGTAACCCCAAGGCATCATTTGACAGTAATGGTGATGCCAAACCAGATTGTATGTTTAACACACACAATAAGTGAATAGAAATTAAATTCTGCTTCAGGCTACAGCTGAGAGCAGCACAATCCCAGCAAGAATGTAAAAATCAGTTGAAAAATGCAAAGGTTAGTATTCAGAATGTACTTTTTAATGTACAGAGCCACAGAAAATTGCTGTGCATATGTCCCTCACGTTCGTGCTGGTATGAGAGCAGGCGGTACCTGTAGTCCCACGTGAGACTGGCCTGAGAGTAGCAGATAGCTAGAGAAAATCAAACGTCTGTATGATTAATCTGAAAAACAAACTACGAGAGATAATCTTAAAAAAAAAAAAGGGGTGGGTGTTTAATGGACTGCCCTGGTGTCTGCTTACACACCGTGTTGGTAACGCTGCTGTCCTGCCATGAAAGCTACAGGCAGAAAGCTCCTGGAGCGCTGAAGAGCTGAACTAGAACCTGGGCCGAGCAGATGATGAGATGCAGTGTTGGAAGCGAATGTAGGCATTAATCAGTTGCTCATCCGTTGCAATACTGTTAACGTACGTGGCAGAAGGGGAGCAGAGCTGGCTGCCTTGGTGCCTGGGAGCACCACAGCACCAACCCATGGACTTGCTAGAGTGCAAGCGCCCAGTTCATTTTCTCCTGAAGGTAAAAATGATTCATCTCATCCAGCCGTACACATTAACAATGCAGAAATCTCCATCCAAGTAAGGTGCCCCGGAACCCTCTATAGTGACCAGAGGGAAGTAGGCACTTGGAACAGGATTTATCTGAGGTCTTGATCTTAGAGGTGAATCCTGCACAAGTGCCCGTTGACTGTTAGGGGTATCTACTGACCGCTGAGGTGTACGGCTACCTGGCAGACAAGCATGCAGCGGCCAGTGGTGTCTAAAGTGCATCTTGATTTTGCAAACTGTATCCTAGATGTTTGCTTTACGTGTGAGACTGTGAAAATGCAGAAGTTGTTCAAGGTTCAATCAAGCCACAAACAGTTGGAAATCGTATTAAAGGGGATCTATTGTGTAAAATAGCATCTTAACCCAGTAATAGATCATAAACTGGAAAAGTATTCATTAAATATGAAATACTTGCCGGTAAGGAGCTCCTTTTTGCTTGTGAAAGCAGAGTCAATGACTCAAGAAGTCCCTCTAAAGCTACACCTCACGCGACGCTTGTTGTGCGGGTATGCTGTCAAAGATCTCGGTGTGCAGAGAACTGTGAGAAGAGGGATTTGAAGTTTGTAGGGTTTATACAGCTGTAAGGTTTGTTGGGATGTGGGTAGGGTTTATATGCTCGTAAGCGTAGAGTGTAATGTCCCATGTACGTCTTTGTTGTTCAGCACCTAGAGCGTTGAGACCCTGAGCCTTGCACGGGATTCCCAGCCATCGCAGCCACACACACCGTGCAACGAGGGGATTAGGAACGCTGGATTTAATCTGCATCAGGGAAGATTAATAGCAGCCTGGAGATGCCCTGTTCTGAGCAGGAATGGCTGCAGCTGTCACGAGCACAGCATCCAAGCACAACCCAACAATAAATACAGGAAAAAATCAGGCATAGCTCTTAATTATGCTCGCTCCAAGAATGGCATGCGTCTGTCTGCACTGAAAGGGAGCAATTCCTGTTGAGGAGGGGACAGCGATTTCTTGTTTCCAGTTTGCCTGCCACAATACACACCAAAAGCAGTGCCTCTTAGAAACCAGCTAATTTTTGTGGAATTCCAGATCAGCTAAAATAGAAAATGGCCAAACAGCAGAAATTGGGTTGCAACTGGCTTGTTTTAGAAGTCCTTCTTGAGCTGTCATTTCACACCCACGGTGACAGGCTCATACGCTGTACAGTCAGTTGACTTCATGATGAAAATCACTACTAAAAGCAAGGAACTGGATGAAAAATAAGCAGGGGTTGGTTGGTTGGTTTGGGTTTTTTGGTGAAGAAATGCTCTGAATTATTTGCATATTACACAGCTGGTTTAGATTCCCAGGGACTTCTGACAAAAGATAAAGCATTTCATGTTTGCATCTGGAAATTTCTTGAGATGAAGGTAGTTAACCCTTGACTGGCTAGAAAGAACGCAGACCGGAAGAAATATTTGAGCCAAACTGTGAAGAAAAGAAATGCATTGCAGTGGGGAGGCTGATAGAAAAGAAAATCTCTGTCAGACTTCCAAGATAGCTACCACGCCATCTGCTCCAGCATCAGAAGTTAAAAACACTTGAAAGTCTGCAGAACCGTCATGGTACCTGCTAAGTCTCTCCCCTCAGCAAATTCAAGATGATGTAGACGGTGGTTTTGCACGGGTAGAAGTAGCGTGTCCCCGTGTCAGTTGGAGGCGCGACGGGCTGCGGGCGCTGGCTGGAGGTGGCAGATGCACCGTACTGGCTGAGCCTTGTCACTGCTGAGGAAATAAGGGGTGACTTGGCGTTCAAAAAGGCGCCGAGGCCGCCGGGCTCCTCCTGCTCTGCCCGCTCGGGGGTGAGTGTGCATCCTTGGCTGCGTGAAGGCCTGGCAGGGTGGGGACAGCCTGTCCCCGGGGCTGGCAGCCCGCCCCGATCCCGTTCCAGGACCGTCCCTCCCTCTGCAGATCCTGGGTGAACTCCCGGTGCTTTCCCCTCTTCTAAAGAGGTTCTCAGGTTCACCCTAGCTGCGATTTGAGCTTTGTGCCCTAGCAGCCAGCACAGCACTGCTATTTCACTGCTCTGAAGGGCGGTGGACTTCCCTCCTCCTCCTGTCAGTTCTGTTGTTGCCTGGGGCTGACGTCAGCCCCGCGCACCCGAGGACGGTGATGCTCACCCGCTTTCTGCTTCCGGACACGAGCGAAGCCGCGGCACTTGACACCTTTCTGCTCCAGCTCAGGGGTGGCTCTGGGTGCTGGTCTGCCATTCCTGCGTGGGGAGAGCAAGGTTGGGAACGGCGGGATATGCTCTGGAGAGAGCCACCTCATTAGCTAGCCCAAATTAATGCACAGAGTTAGATTCTCACAGGGATTTAGGCTGTTATGGCAACGGGCCCAAAAGCATTATGGAGAGTTTTTGTGTTTTCCTTGGAGATTAATACTGCATTGAGCATGCTGTGAGTTGCAGAGAGGGGTTGCCATGAGGCTTGTGGTATTGCCAAGCTGCGCTTCGGGCATGCACCCGGGAGCGTGATTCTCATTTCAGACCAGTTACTCTGGGTGCTCGCAGACAGGGTTCTCTGCTGGTCCTTGCTGGTCGCTGGAGGCTCCATTTTGACTCAATCTCTTTATTCTGGCATGCGCCAACCTCTGTAGTTTGATCCTGGTGATGTCGTGTTGCTCTTTGTAGGAGGCATATATGCCCCTCTACAATGAAGACACAGTGTATGCTGTTTGAAGAGAGCTGAGAGACAAAATCTCGATGGCCGTTAGCAAAGGGACAGCTTTGTTTATTTGTCATTGAAATTTAATATTCCAGTTATATACAAGCAAGATGGACCAGGCACAGAGGGAGGTCACAGGCAGCACATAAAGGGTCGTGCCATTTGTGACAGACAGATGCTGTCTTTTCTCAGAAGTCAGCCCCACCTCCACCATCCCTCTGGAGAACCTGGAATAGCTCACAAGGTTTCACATTCATCTGGCAGCCCATCGGTAGAGGGATGAGGTCTGGAGGAGGTGGGAGCGCTCGGTCACTGGCAGCGGAGTGTGCCAGGAAACAGAGCACGGATGCCATGCGTGTTCCTGCGGCACAGGGGAATGGCAAATGGCAAGTTGGTAATTGCTGGGTTGAGATCAGAGAATCACAGAATCACTAAAGTTGGAAAAGACCTGTCAGATCATCAAGTCCAACTATCAACCCAGCACCACCATGCGTACTAAACCATGTCCTGCAGTGACACGTCCACACATTCCTTTAACACCTCCAGGGATGGTGACTCCACCACCTCCCTGGGCAGCCTCTTCCAGTGCTTCACCACTCTCTCAGTAAAGATATTTTTCCTAATATCCAGCCTGAACCTCCCCTGGCGCAACTTGAGGCCATTTCCTCTTGTCCTATCACTTGTCACTTGGGAGAAGAGACCAACACCCACCTCACCACAACCCCCTTTCAGGCAGTTGCAGAGAGCGATGAGGTCTCCCCTCAGCCTCCTCTTCTCCAGACGGAACAACCCCAGCTCCCTCAGCCGCTCCGCATCAGACCCATAAGTAGGAGTGGAATTGGGTAAAAGAGCACCGTGTTTTCAGCTACCAGTATTTTAGGTAAACTCAAATAGCTTCTCCCTCCAGTTCAAGTTAAAAACTGCCAGGGTGGTTTCAGCAGTCTTGTAGCTGGTCCCTCAGCTTTTCAGAGGACCTTTGTCCTCGGCACTGCTTTCACCGGGGGATTTCTGTGTGGCTGTATGCTCGTTACCTCTGCAGGGGTCTGTGCGGAGTCCAGCCTGCTCTGCAAGGATTGAATGCAATTCATAAATTCAATACTTAATCAAGACATCAGGTTTCAAGCCTGCTCCCAAGGGATTATTGGTTGCCTTTGTTCAACTTTGGAGACTCCCTGCGCAGAACTATATCCTGCATAGACAGTAAATAAAACTCAGTGATGATTAGTCTCATGTTTAACTATAAACAGATGCTTCTCCGCGTTAAGGGAGAGGTTTCATTTTGCCCGTGTGATCACATTTAAACATCAGTGAGGCGTTTCTTTCTATCATGAAGACTGTATTTTACAAGATTCGCTATCACAGTAGGAACAGGTAGTGAAAGATTTGAATAAGAGAACATAATAACACAGCAACACAATTCAAAGACAGCCTTGTAAAAGGTCTTTACAGACCAGATGGGCATCAAATTAAACTGATAGGTGGAGTTTCAAAAGAAAGGAAAGGAGGTAATCCTGCACACGGTGCTGGTAAGCCGCAGAGCTGCCTGCGGCAGGATACCGGGAGCGTGAGAAATTTGCATGAGTTCAAAGCGCGCTGGCAGGTGTCTGGAAGAAGAAAGTCCGCCAAGGGTTAAACACAAAGGCAGCCTGACTCAGCCAGCTCTTGATCAGCAAATTGCTGGAAGCTGACAGAGTATCTGGGAGGGGTGAAGCGGCGCTGCACGCTTGCTGTGTTCTTACATGCTTCCTCAGGCAATTATTATTGGCCGCTGCCAGGCAGCACAGCGGGCTGGGTGTGCCTTTGATCTGCAAGACTGGAGGAGAGATGGAGAAGTGGGGTATCGAGGCAGTGTCATCAACAGAATGTGGGGCGTGAGCAAGCTGCACGGAGAGGAGGAGAGGGAGATGAGTAAAACGATGTAGTTGTTTATGCAGGACTCGGATGGCAAGCGCACAGATACAGTGAGCAGAGGAGCTGTGTCAGAATGGTGAGTCGCAGGTAGTGAAGAAAGCACCTGCCAAGAATTTGCTTTCCTCCCACCTCTCCCGTCAGTGATGTCTCCTGAGTGTTGATTTTCTTGCTGAGGAGCAATAGGAGACGTTCGTTTTCACAGGGAACAGGCATTATTCCTGCTATTCCAAAGAGCAGGGTTGTAGAGATGGTCCGCTTGGGAACCAGAACTGGAATGAAGCCACTCTTCTTCCGTTGTAGGATCAAAGGATAATTCAGGTTGGAAGGAGGAGGTCTCTAGTCCAACCCCCAGCTCAAAGCAGGGTCAGCTATGAGATCAGATCCTGTTGCTCAGGGTTTTATCCAGTCTGGGCAGCCTGTTCCACTTGACTGTCCTCATCACAAAATTGCTCCTTTTATCCAGCCAGAACCTCTCATTTCAGTTTTGCCCATTGCCTCTTGTCCTCCCACCGTGTACCACCGGTACCTCCCCGTAGGTACCAGAAGGCTGCTGTTAGGTCCCCCCGAAAGCCATTCCTTCTGCAGGCTGAAGAAGCCCAGCTTTCTCAGCCTCTCCAGACAGAGCAAGAGCTCCAGCCCTGACCGTCTTGGTGGCTCTCCACTGAACTCCCTTCAGTTTATTGATGTATTTCTTGTATTGGCGACCCCAAAACTGGATGCGGTATTGTAGGTGGTGTCTCCTGAGTGGGAGTGACTTTGGTCTGCCTGTTGCCTTTGCTCCTGTTCACACAGCCCAAGATGCTGTTGGCCTTTGCTGCTGAGGCACAGGGCCAGCCCACGTTCACCTCACTGCCTACCAAGCTCCCCAAGTTCTTTTCCACAGAGTTGCTTCCCAGCCAGCCAGTCCCCAGCCTGTCCAGTTGCAAGAGGTTCTTCCTTCTCAGGTGTGGGACTTGGCATCTGTCCTTGTTGAAATTCATGGAGTGTCCGCCGGCCCATTCCTTTCGCCTCTCTAGGTCCTTTTGAGATGTCTTGCTGGTCATTGAACTTGGTAGTGCTTCAGATACCGTTTTCCATAGTGCTCCCCTCCTCATTTAAGAAAAAAAATGGAGGAGAGATGCTTACGGCAGAGAAAAATAACAAGCGGGGAACAGAGAGAATAAAATGAGTAACTGTAGAAGCAGCTATGTAAAATAAACCAAAAACTAATACCCACGCCATGAATGCTTTTAGATTATCTAACTGTCCCCTTCACCCTCGTTCACTTGAAATACTTTGCTTTTAACACATCAAAAGATCTTCACAGCAGGGACTGTGAGCTCACAGGTCGAACGGGGGCTACCACACCTACAACTGTTCACAGTCGACAGCCGAGAATTTGTAGCAGCCAGTGACTGTTGGTAGCCAACATCTCCTCTGGCCCGGCAGCCGCTTGGCCAGTCTGCTCTTTGCAGATCAGGAAGTTTGAGAAAGACGAACCAGCTTTCCCGTTTTATTTCCTGAAATCGCTCTGTGCTCGACACAGTAGCACCTATCTACAGGACGGTCAGCACGTCCCTAAGACAAGCTCTAATGGCACTAGACCATGTTCTGTAACAGTCTGGGCATGGTAACAGAGCTCAGTGCTGCATAAATTTCCTTGCTTCAACTCTTGGCCATTCCCAGGTGAGAAGTAGAAATAAGCATAAAGGCATGACTTTTTTTTTGGCTCTTCATGCTGTTAAGAAGATGACAATATCTATACTGAGTCAACCCATGGCTCCATCTAGTGCAGGATCTTGTCGTAAGCATTGCTCTTAAGCAGATGCCCAGGGACGAGTGAAAACAGGGCAAGGATATGATAGCTCTGAACGCTCACCCAGGCAGCTACTGTCTTCAGTTCAAAGGTTTCTGTGCACATAACAGCCCACAAAAAGTGCATCCTCCGTGGCTTTGTCCAGTCTCTCTTTGAACTTGTTTTGTGCTCGCGGTTCATTATGCTACCTCGGTATTAAAAATCCCCAAACTGTGTTCAGCAAAAATAGCATGGCTTTGAACACAGTGATAGTCTGAGCAATGTGATGAGATGTAAAGTTCAATGCTCACCGGCCAAAATACTCCCTTTTTCCCCCAGCGGCCTCTGCATCTGCAGGCATTTGGTGAAATTGCTAATATAATACAAGGCACAGTTGCCAAAGTACTCGGAATGCTGGGGGACGTTACAGAAAAAGCATTAGAGCCAAAAAAGCAGGTGGTCACCGTGCTGCTGTGCCAAGACGTGGCGCTCTGCCATCTTGAGCATTCTCTCAAGAGCAATTTGAAACCTTGAAAAGAGCTGAACTGTGACTGACAAGAAGGAGGTATGGCAAGGAAGTGATGAGCATAGCAAAGCAGGGCTTGGTGAAGAGGGCAGGCTCATGCAGAGGGCTGGAGCAAGCTAGGCTGGTTAACTAGCATCCGTGTGAGTATTTGCACCGTACTTGCTATATTGATGGGGTTTTCCTCCTATTGCTTTACTTAGCAGGATTCTCATACTCTTTCACTGAGTTTCAGACTTGAGTTGCAGCTAAGCCAGTTTCTCATCTGCTATGTCAGGCTTGTGTTCTTTTACATGGGGCTTGTAAGGCCTGGAGAAGAGGAGGCTGAGGGGAGACCTTATCGCTCTCTACAACTACCTGAAAGGGGGCTGTAGAGAGGTGGGTGTTGGTCTCTTCTCCCAAGTGACAAGTGACAGGACAGGAGGAAATGGCCTCAAGTTGTGCCAGGGGAGGTTTAGACTGGATATTAGGAAAAACTTCTTCACCAAAAGGGTTGTCAAGCACTGGAAGAGGCTGCCCAAGGAGGTGGTGGAGTCCCCATCCCTGGAGGTATTTAAAAGACACGTGGATGAGGCGCTTAGGGACATGGTTTAGTGGTGGACTTGGCAGGGTTAGGGTAACGGTTGGATTTGATGATCTCAAAGGTCTTTTCCAACCTAAATGATTCTGTGATTCTATGATTACAGGTACCTGAAAAAGCTCTTGCTCTGCACCCAGGTAGTAAGTTAATAGTAAGAATGACAGAATCTCGCTTCCTTGGGTACTTCCAATTCTTGAAATACATAACTTTTAAGTTTCTGCTAGACCCTGCTTCTGAATTCAGTCTAGCACACTGAAGCATATGTAACCCCTCGGGGGAAAGGGGGGGAGTGTGACACGAGAACAGCGAGCGGGAGAGTGCGAGAACCCGCACATGGGAGATGGCACTGTTTGCTGTGAGTTGCACAACCTGGTCGCACTCAGCTGTCTCACACGTTGGCAGTTGGGTGTCGGGAGGTTTGATCGAGCAAGTGTTCAATTCCATCACTGTTATGTTGGTCTGGAGGGTGTTCAGCCTGTCTGGAAAGTGTTGGGCACAACTGTCTGATGGATTTAAAACAATGTAAGACATTGTGAGAGTCTGTAGCCAAGTGAACATGATCCAAGGGCCAGACGGCAAACGCTTGCACCAAGCAAATAAAAGACGAAGTGGAAAGTCACCTCAGAAAGAAAGTGGGGTGGGGGGAAGAAAGGGATGTCGTATATCCAATTTGTGGTGACTGTCGTGCTCTGGATTCTCTAGAGTCGTCCTCTCTGACTTCACTGTTCTTGCTTTCCAGGTGAAGACGAGAAACTTGCTGCTTCTTTGCTAGATGGGAAGTTTCCCCGGAGCACATCGATGCAAGACACTGTTAGGGAAGGACATGGGATTCCACCACCACCTCAGACAGCCCCACCCCCACCTCCTTCTCCATATTACTTTGACACAGGCCCCCCTCCATCCTTCTCGCCACCTCCACCCCCAGGAAGAGCTTATGATACCATAAGATCAAGCTTTAAGCCAAGCCTGGAGGCTAAGCTCCACGGACTCCCGCAGGTCATTAGCGCAGCTGAGATGTATGATCAGGCGAGGACTTCCATTCCTTACCCTGAAAGGCAGAAGAGGGCCCGATCCATGATAATCCTACAGGATTCCTCTCATCTTCCCGTGGAGCCAACAGAGATCCCCCGGCCTGGCCCATCTGCAACCCCTCCAGAGAAGCTGAAGAGGAAGGGGAGAGTGATTGACAACCCTTATGCCAACATGGGTCAGTTCAATGTCAGCCTGTTTGCTCCCACCAAGCCACAGAGGAAGAAGAGTCCTCTTGTTAAGCAGTTACAAGTGGAGGATGCACAGGAGCGAGCAGCACTGTCCATCACCGGAGGCTTTACAAGGGAGCCCTCTCCCACCCGCAGGAGCCATCGCCTGAGTGGAGTCGAATATCAGCACCACACCGGCATTGCTCAGGTTGAAGCCACAAGCATCCCCTTTGCCACTGCCATCGCCGGAGTCATGAAGGACAGAGACCGTCGTCTGGATGAGAGGCGGAAATCCACTGTCTTCCTCTCGGTTGGGGCCATTGAAGGAACCCCCCCCAGCAGCGACATGCCATCCTTGCAGCAGTCCAGGTCTATTGATGAGCGGTTGTTAGGAAGCCGAGATGTACTACTGCCTTCCCCCGTCTCAGCTTTAAAGCCATTAATTAGCAGCTCATCCTCAACGTTCATCCACCCCCTCACAGGAAAGCCCTTGGATCCGAACTCACCACTGGCGCTTGCGCTGGCCGCAAGGGAACGGGCCCTCTCAACTCAAGTCCCATCCCGGTCGCCCACCCCGATCCACAGCCCAGACTCAGACAGAGCAGCACCCCTGTTTGTGGACATCCAAACCAAAGAACCAGAGAGGGGGGAGTTGGAGAGCTTGGTGTCCCCTGCGTACTCACCTGGAGGCAAAGGGGCAATCGGAACAGACTCTGGGACTTTGGCCCCTACCAAGAGCCAGTGGGGGACTCCGTCCACACTGAGAAAAGAAACTGAGGCAAGAGCAGAAACACCTGGGAAGGAGGAAAAGAAACAAGAAGACAAGAAGTCCATGATTATTAGCATAGTGGATACATCACAGCAGAAGACCGCTGGCCTCATCATGGTTCATGCCACAAGTAATGGCCAAGACGAGATAGGACTTGAGATAAAAGAGGAGAAACCAGCTGTCCCTGAAGCATGCACAGAGCCAGCGGAGTCCCCCAAAGCAGAGACCCAGCCCAGTCCCGTGGGAAAGCCTCCAGTCAGTCCAGCCTCTGACAAGACATTGGGACAAGGGAGTTCGGAGGAAGAAGTGGAGCCCTACACGGTTACCCTCCCACCAGCTCAGTTGTCTTCAAGTGACGAAGAGACCAGGGAGGAGCTGGCCAAGATAGGGCTGGTGCCTCCACCAGATGAGTTTGCAAACGGGGTACTGGTCACCACCCCTGGCACACCAGTCAGCCACCTGGCTACGCCTAGCACGCCATCCATACCAGCGGCAGCAGTAGCACCTTCTACCACTGGCGGAACACCCTCAGGGAAGCCCTCTGATGCCCCCGTAGCCCCAGAGTCTGCTGCAGACTCGGGAGTGGAAGAGGTGGACACCAGAAGTTCAAGTGACCATCACCTGGAGACCACAAGCACCATCTCTACGGTCTCCAGCATGTCTACGTTGTCCTCAGAAAGCGGGGAGCCTACTGACACATACACTTCCTTTGCGGATGGACAAACTTTTATACTCGAGAAGCCACCAGTGCCTCCAAAGCCAAAACTCAAGTCCCAGCTCAGCAAGGGGCCAGTTACTTTCAGGGACCCACTTTTGAAGCAGTCTTCGGACAGCGAGCTCATCTCCCAGCAACATGCGGCCACTCTGGCATCAGCCAGCATTGGCCGGCCACGCTACCTCTTTCAGAGAAGGTCCAAGCTATGGGGGGACCCCATGGAGAGCAGGCCAATCCATGGGGCTGATGATGACAAGCCAACTGTGATCAGTGAGCTAAGTTCCCGACTACAGCAACTGAATAAGGATACACGATCACTGGGGGAGGAACCAGCCGGGTCCACGTTAGATCCCGGGAAGAAGTCACCTGTGGTCGCGGCACGGTAAGATGCTGGTCGCTGGCCAGGGGAGGGGGCGGGTGCAGGGCTTGGGCACCCAGGGGGACAGGGAGGTGCATAAGCAGAGTGTAACTGTGCTGAGTAACCCAGGGTGTGTTTGGAGGGGCATTTCAGAGATGTCAGGACTTCTCAGCTGCACGGGGAGAGACAATGCTGAGACATGCTTTCCAGAAGTTGGTGTGACTTGTTCATGGCTCCTCTCTACGCACCGCACATGTAGCAAGCTCACACTGTTGCTTTTTCCCTTTAAATTGCCTTCCTGTTGTTTCATGTTCCTCCTCTGTCTCGATGCTGTTGTTAAGCTGCTGTATTTAGTCTTGGGTTTCACTTCTAAATGTTTGCTCCTCAAGAATTAATAACGATGTGTGTTTCTCTAGTGCTTTTCATTTCAAAGGATCTCCAAATGTTGTCAGACTACATATTTGAGCTCTGGTCAGTCACTGCTGAGCGGGAGCCGTCACGAGGGTGGTCTGTGACAGCCCTTAGAAAGGACACAGCAGCACCACCCCGACCTTTGTTCGCTGAGGCAGAGCTCGGCGCCGTTTCTAGAACGAGCCAGCTCTGGTGACCTGCAGGGAGGTGTTTTGGCAGGGCGCAGCTGGGGGGTGGTACACGTGGCTCCGGGCAGGGGGGTGCAGCCGGGCATCCCTCCCACGGGTGCTCGCAGCGGCCCTATCCTGCTGAGCGCAGCGCTGGGTCCCACACGTCTGCGTGCTGGCGGGCCGATGGGTTGGCTGCTGGCTCAGAGGTATCTACACAGCGCCTAAGCATGGTAGATCCTCTCGCCCCTTGTTCTCCTCCTCCACACACAGACCTGCGTGGAGCCCGGCTGGCCCCGGAGATCTGAAAGGTCACAGCAGAGGGACCCCAGGACACGCAGGAGCCTCTTTCTCTTACAAAGTCGTACTCAGGTTCCCTCATCCCTCATGGCACTCAGGAGACACCGGTTCCCTCTCCCACGCTGGGGCTGTGACCGTCACGCTCCCCGAGCAGCACGGACCTCTCTGTGTCCCTCGCGCTGCCCTGCGTGTCCTCAGTGCCAGGCCAGCCACCAGCCTGCCGTCACCCGGCGTTTGTTCTGACCGGCTGCCCCCGTGGCAGCAGTGGCCCCTTTGCCCCACGCTTTCACCCCGACATCCCCACCTGACTGTAAAACTACACCAACCCCAAAAACTCTAAATTAGAGCCCAGGATTTGAGAGCAAACCCATACAAGGCTTTGAAATTTAAAGTTACAGCAGGAAGCGACCCAAAATCTGTGGTCTCGCTCTACCCTTTCAGGATGCAGCCACACAACACCTCCCACAGTAGCAAAGCCACAGTAAGCAGGTCCTGCCGGCATCACCGGTGGGTGGTTGCTGGGCATCAGCGAGGTGCCAGTTCAGCAGGGAGCTCTGAGCGAAGGAGAACCCTTCTTTCGGAAAGGTTTTTCTAAGCAGATCATCACAGTGATGGGTTACAAGTCCACGTGGTGCTAGCACAGCTGTTGACGTTTCAAGCTGTAGCATGGGGGACAAAGTGTCCTCTCCTGACATACCCCCAGGGGAGTGTTCACGTAGCTCCATCCTTCAGCTGGCTCACCTCTCCCTGCCAGTGCCTGTGCTGGCAGTGCCAGCCTGGCTGCGCTGGTGATCCACCTCTCGGTAGGTGCCAAACTCGTAGTTAACGACCACAGTGTGGAATAAAATCTCTGGCTCTTGCCCTGCTACACGGTTCTGTCTCTCTGGATTTAGCCCCAAATGCAGATTACGGCCATTCCCTGGAGACCAGTGTCTCCCACGTGGTCCCTGCCCCCTGCACTGCTCCCTTGGGAACCACGGGGTCCTGTGCTGAACGCACTTAGTTTAATTGCATTTGGGGACCCTTCTGAAATCAGGCACGCCACTCCTCATATTCCTAAAAAACGCTGACTGTGCGTATCTTCAGTGATGCTAGAGAACTTGGATGTTACCAGCTTTTAATGGCAACCAGGCATGGCATCTCAAACAGCTTACCTAGGCCAGGCATTGGCCCTTTGCTGAGACCTGTGTTGGGGCCCAGCTGGCCCTCCCTCACCCGGGGTTGCTGGAGGGGCTGCTGGGTTGGCTGCCTTCAGCCCCCTTTGGTCTCCCAGAGCCAGCAGCGAAAAGCACCCGTGACTCCACGTGGTGTCAGAACGCAGCACCACCACCCCCCCTCCTGTCCTCTTTCCTTCCCTGACCTCCCGTGTCCATCCAGACCACCGTGTGCGGCTGATCCGCTGTTCCCCATGCAGCCTCCTGACAGAGGTGTGCAAGTACCCCGGGTTTCTAGGGGACACCCCTTCTCCACCCTCTGCCTCTCTTTAACCCCTCCTGTCCTCCACCACTGCTTCCCTTGGATTCCAGTGCTTCCAGCAGGCACTGTGCTTCCCTCGCCCCCGTCTCTCCCAGGAGCCGCAGGCCCTGCTGAGCTCCCACCCCGTGACACAGTGCTGCTGCGTATCACCTTCTGCAGGGAGCCCGTCCTCCTGCGCCGGGGCGGTGCAGTCAGCCTCTCCTTACCCACCCTGCCACCGCGTGTTTGGCACTTTCAGCTGTCCTGCAGAGTTAAATGTCCTCATTCCTTTTTCTGAAAGTCATGGCCTTTCATCTCTGAAATTTTTATGCTCCCGACTGATGTCAAAGACTTGAAATATTTCCCAGGAAGTCAGCTGTAAATAGAGTATGTAACAATGTCAGCCACGCTCCTTCATTGTGAAAATTCCTCTCTTTATGAAATTGCTGTAAATTCAGAAAATAATGTAAAGAGCAGTTAGATAAGCTTAGACGACCCATTTCAGGACACATTTTCCAGTCCCTGGGCCTGTCCTGAGAACGACAGTGTCACCTAAACCTCCCACAAGAGCCACCCCTAAATAACAGCAGTGCTGCTGAGGAGGAGCGAGGTGGGACCGTGCTGGCGTGACGGCCGCTGCCAGCGGGGCAGCCCTTGAGCATCCCCTCAGGGGCTGAAGGGTGCTGCACCCCTTGGCCGGGCTTCACGAAAGCCCAGGTGATGCTGCAGCCAGAGCCCATCTGAGCCCCTCCACGGCGCATTTGGGGGGCGAAAGGGCTGTGGCCGGACTTGTGCTGCAGCTTTTTCTGTCATTCTTACATTTAGCTCTGCTCCGGAAAGGGCCGTGAGCCAAACTGAAGCTCTTACCTAGAGCCAGAGGTGTCCTGGAGTTCCACAGGACTCGGGGACGATGAGGTGGCCTTGCGGGAGCCATCCTGGAGCTGTCGGAGCCCCTCCAGGGGCTGCAGGAGCTGCTGAAGCAGGCGGAGCAGCTTGCCTGCGGTGGCAGGTTTCACTGCTGGAGTTTCTTTCTAAGCACATTAAGTTCTGAATTTACAGTAGTTACATGGAAGAGCAGGTAACGGCTCTTTGCACGTGGTCGCTGTAGAGCAGGCCCTGGTGCGTTTCTCTTGCAGAGGTCTATGAGGGTCCTGGCTGGGGACCCCCAGGAACAGAAGACACAAACTGCTTTCTCCGTAACTCTAACTCTGGCTCTGTCTCCTTCCAAGACGGTCTTCCACAGGAGGATGTTTGACAAGAGGGACTGAGAAAGAGGCCAAGAAATACTGAGAATGAGAACGTAAGGTCAGAGTTAAGGCAATCGATAGAGACGATACTTACTCCGTCCTCCCCGCTCCTTGGGCCCCGCGTGACCAGCCAGGGCTGAGCGAGGCGAGGGAAGCTCTGCTGTGCCCGTGCACTGCGTGCTGTCGGAGGAAGGTTCTGCTCCCGAAGCAGTAGTGTGCCCTCTTGCCGAGACACAGCCTTCTGCGCAGTCCTCACCGAGACGCCGTAGTTCGGCGGTGACAGTGACAGCAGAGCAGAGTGACAGCTTCCATGCGTACTGTCCCATGGGAATAAGCAATGACCCTTGAGGTGGGGACACAGGAACTTTGCTCTGCTGGGAGCTACCCTGACCGTTACTGTGACATAGCACGTCTCTGCGGGCTGACATGAGACCAGCAGCAGCTACCTTCATGTTTAACATGAATGGGATCCTTGAAGATCCAGTGTCCCAACGCGCAGTAGCCTTTGCTAAGCTGAGCTGCAGGAGAGCGACCAGACGTCTTGGCGTCTCTCTGGCTTGAACTTCCCAGCCACCCCCGGACAGAGCTCATGCAGCAGCAGATGCCGAGCAGTCGTTCCACTGAGCAGGAGCAGTGCGAGGACCCCGCAGCTCAGAGCTGCTGCTGAACCCTGAAATGGATTCATTATGTGACATCCATTACCACAATAAAGCTGACGCTAACTAATGAGAGGTGTACGTTTCTGATTAGTGATCCAGTGAGTCATAGCTAGCGATGCAAATGCCAGCTGAAGAACTGCATTAGTACCAGAGGCTGAACTCACGCGCTTCGGGGTGACTCACGCATTAAATGTGCAACGTTAAACCCTGTGTTGAGATGGCACTCTTGTTCAGTGTCTCCTTGTCCTGTGACTGGCCATGGCCATCCAGCCTCATCAGGCTTGTGTCATTCCTCATTGCGCATAGTCACACTCAGATCGCAACCTCCCACCTCTGCTGACGGGGCTGGGGCGATGCTGATCGGCCAGCCCTTAAAGCTGAATGTGAGCTCATGTTGACTCCAGCCAGAAGCATCTGAGGTGTCAACACGGTTCCGGTTTGGGGCTCCCGCTAATGCAGCCAAGAACCTGGGTTAGAGGGTGCTTTGCAAAGGGTTTTTGTTTGTTTGTTTGTTTGCTTGTTTGTTTATCTTTAAGCAACAGCCGAACATGCCGAATGTATCGTGTGCAGCAGAATTTTAGATGCAAAACTGAGTTTTTCAGGTGCTGTTCTGGAAACCCACAACTGCTTTGTATTTCTACAGATCTGAAAGAGAGAGAGAAGAAAAATAAGCCCTTTAGGCATTTAGCTCCTAGGGTAAAGCTACCTCTTTCTATATAAACTCATCAATTAATTCTGTTTCGGTTAAATGGTGTAACATTTCTGGTGCAAGCTTTCAGCCGCTGCAGATACAACCCCCTGTTTCCTTGTAGGCTTTTTGTCCCTTCATGGTGTCTAAACTCACGCACAAAGCAGAGCTGAGCTTTCTTTCCACAGTCAAGGGAGTTGTCCATGGAGAGCTGATGAAAAGCTGGAGATTGGCATTGATGAGGCCAGCTGAGATCTGCGCTTCTCAGCGCCTTCCCTAGAGGGAGTTGGGGGCATACGGGAAGTTATTTGCACTGCACGGAGGTCTGGAGAGGAGGTGGCCTTCCAGCTGAGCAGCAGCGATCGGGCAGGGTGCCGGGAGGCTGGAGCCCCTCAGCAGGCGACAGCAGCGTCCCTTGGTGACGTCAAGCAGGGTGTCCCCGCAGCCCTGCCTGAACAGCCGGGCTGCTAACGGCCACAAAGCCTGCGGCTTCTGGACACGCCATCCCAGCTGGTGCTCGCAGCAGCACGCTGTCCTGCGAGCCCCCGAGCTCCCCCGAGCACCCCAGCTTTCCTCACGTGCCGGGTGCAGCCACCGAAGAGGAAGGCAAACCTGCAGTCCCGTGACAGAGGCTTGGCAGGTCTCCATCCTGCTTTCCTGCGGCAGCTGGACTTAAAGATGCTTAATGCATCTCTGTAGGTAACCGTAAAAACGCATCCTTCACTCCACGGACTCCCCTTCCCGTGGGAGGAGGCTTCTGCTCGTGGAGGCGTACTGCGGCGGGGCCACCGGCTCTGCGGCGGGGGCTCCCGGGTGGCAGGGGGGCTCACCAGGCGTTCTGCGGCGTGCCGTGCCGGAGGATGCTCTTCGCTCCTGGTTGCCATGGCATTTTCCCAGCGTTCACCGCAGGATGTCAGACTGAGGATGGGGCACTCCCGAGCCCGGTCCACCTCTGCGGTTTTTCCACGTAGACATGGCTCTGCAGCCGGCAAGGGAGGGGGAAAGCACAAGCTGTGTAGAGATAAGCTGATGGAGGTTGGGTATTTGGAAAAGCAAGAGTTTCTAGGGGCTGCCGTGAAACTGTAGTAATTGAGAGAGCACCTACTGCAGGGAAACGCTCCCCTCGATCCGAGGTGACGCACCGATCTGACACCAGCTCAATGCTTCCTACCACTGGTGGCCGGGGGTGGCCGGGGGGTCTGTTTTTGATGTTGACCTGCATTGCCTACAAGGAGACAGGGGCATTGTGGGTAGCAACTCTCAGCATGTGTCCATGTCACAGCAAGCACAGCTGGCTTCACCTCATCTGGTCACTAACATCTACTAATCACAGCTCATCCACTCATCCCACCGAGTGAGTAGAAGAGCAAACCTTGACTCTGCCTCATGCTTGTCCAGAGCGAGACTAGGGAAGAGCAGTGAGGGGTTGTCTAGACCTTGGTGAGAAGAGCTCTGGGTCCCACCAAGACTGTGTCAGTGCCAAAGTGGCCCAAAAGAGGGAAGAGTTAAAGCCTGAAGGGTTCACTCGTTGCTGAGTCTAGCTCCAGGAAGGTCTCACGATGCGGTTGTTCTAGCACCCAAGCGCAGGAAAAGAGCTGTAAGGGCTGTTCCTTTCAGGGCTTTAGCAGACTAGAAGTGGAAGTCGCAGAAAAAGGGCTTTTCCTCTTGCATGGAGAAATAGGAAGGGACCCATTCAAATTTCAGTTCTTTTGTCAACAAGCAGGAGGCAAAGCAGCCGCATGGGAAGAGGCCTGCGTGCTACCTTGGAGCAGTTCTGTAGGCAATGATGTGCCACGGTTGCGCACACTCTCCAGTGAGAGCTTAACAAGAGATTGGCTTGGAGAGTCCCAGGGGCAGCACACGAGCAGATGAAGTCTCCTATGGATACTAGCCCTAAATTGCCTTTTCCTACAAAGAAGAGATCAGAGGAGGACAAAACAGGGTTGCTGCAACGAGAGCTGTAACGTTTAGTTAAGGCGTAAGCAGCTCTCAGGTCCGTAATGCTCTGGCCCTGCCAGAACCTCGCTGTTGTAACCATTTAGCGACACCCAGGTTTTGCTCCCCATTCTCCCTGTTTCATGATGGAGCACAGGCAGGCGAGAGCTCATGGCTGAAAGACTTGCAGTCCAGTTGCAGCACTATCTGCAAAATTGCCCAAGAAAAGCCATAGCTGGAGGCCGAGACCCTCTTGTACGGAGAAGCATGAGAGGGAGAGCGTTCAAAGTGCATTTGAAGTCCTCTTGCTCTTCTACATCACTCCTTGAGCGTAGCGGGTTGGTCACCATGACGCAGCCGGGACACCGTCCCTGGAGGTGCCTGGTGTTCCCCAGGGGATAACCACGAGTCCTTCTCGTCCGGCCAGCCCGCCCTGGGGCTGCCCGCATGCCTCCACTGCGAGCTGCGCAGCACTGGGCTAGATCCTCTAGCTGAAACAGCGAAATCTTCACCGGGCCCTGTTGTTAGTGACCCGCAGCAGCTACCTGACAGTGCCGTCCACCTGCGGTCCCCTGTTTGGCCAGGCAAACCCTGCCGGGAGCTGTACAGCTCCCGACCGAGGCGGCTGTGCTCTCTGCACAGTTCCCGGCCATTTCTTCCCCGTCTGTGTGCAGCCACTTCGCCTGCAGAAAAGGGATAGAAGTCTGAATGAAAGCAGTGGTCATTTGATGTCTGTAGCCACCGTGCCCAACCGAACCATTGCTGACAGCCCCTGGTACAGCACTGCAGGTCAGGGAGACGAGGAGTCCCTGCTTGGAGGCGGGTGCCATGTCATCTAGGTGAGACGGGGCCTCTCGCTCCCTCCCGACAGCTACAGTTGAGGGATTTTGTGATGCATAAGAAGCGGCTTAGGAAGCTCAGTATAGCAGCCCAGCACGCAGGCAGCGGGTGCAAGGTCTCTTTTGCCCCTGCGAGGAGCTGCGGCATGTCCCTCCTGCTCACTGGAGAGCAACTGTTGACTTTTCCCCTGCCAGCCCAGGGAAAGTCCTTTGGCACAGCACAGACCTCAGCGAGGGATTCAAGCAAACTTCCGTACCAGAGGAACTGTGATTATCCCCTCTGGGAAACACTAACTCACTTGCAAGGCCCTAATAATGTTCCATTGACCTCTAGCTGTAGCTGTTATTCTCACAACCATGAAAGCAAAACACTTAACACAGCTATTGGGTAAAGTCAGAAAAGATGTTGAACTGTATTTGCCGCTCTTTCTTGTTCTTGCTGTGGGGCATTTCTTCTCATGCATATGTTGTTTCCTTCCCCTCCCTCCTCTGCCCTTCCCCAGTCTCTGTCCTGTCCCTTCCCTGTCTCTTCCCCTCCTTCCCCCTCTCCTCCCAGCTGTTACAAATAGCACTGTCGAATCCTTCAGGCTTTGGCTGTCGAATTCATGCAATTATGAATGTCCCATTTCCTGTAGTAAACACACGAACGGAACCTCAGCTGGTGTGGAACGTCCCGACCTTCACTGGCCCCAAAAGCCCCGTGTCGGCCATTTCCTGGGTCCCCTCGCTGCCCCCGGGATCGCCCCTTCCCCAGAGCTGCCCCAGGCTCAGCCACACACCCCAGATGGCGAAGCCTTTCCGCCCGGCTCTCCCGGTGCTGCGGGACCTGCCCCGTCCCTGGCACAGGGCACCGCTGTGCCGTGCACGCCGCCGCCGGAGCCCCCAGGCCCACACGGCACGGGAGGCATGGCCGGGCTCCAGTGGTTGCCGCTCGGCCTCAGCCCCGTGCCAGCCTTGGGCCACGTGATGAAGTCCGTTCGCTCTTCTCCGTCTTGTTGCTGCCCCGGACCGGAGCTAACATTCTCTCTCATTGCCTCTCTTCCTGCTCTCCATCTGCATGTCCGCGCTGCTCTGTCTAGAACCGCCTCTGGCCTCCGGAGGGTGGGCGAGTTGTGTAAGTGAGCATGTTCTCATCCCATAGCAAACTCACCTCGTCTCCCCGCGCCCGTGCCGGTCCCGCTCCCCGCTCTCCCGCCGCCCCGGCTGGCTGAGAGCGGGCAGCGGCGCTTGCTCTGGCATGTGAGTGTCCCCCGCCCGCCCTGGTGTGCCCCGGTAGCATGTCCGTGTCCCTGTGCTGTGATGTCGTGTGCCGCTGCTCGTAGGTGACGACTGAGGAAATTCCCTCGGGCTTCCATGGGATTTGTACCATGGCCCGGATGAGACCGCGTGCCCCCATTGCGGCTGCCCGGGGGACATCCAGCGAGGGCTGCGCAGGGGCAGGGCCCCCTTGGCGCAACTCACAGCCCCACGGGAAGGGACCCCAGCAGGGGTGGGGCTGAGCCGGCTGCCGCCCCGGGAGGCAACATCCCATTTCTGAGCCCCAGCAGCTGCCCCCCTGCAATTGATGCTCAGCGCTCCCCCTTCCCTGCGGGTTCATGACTTCCCAGTCGCGGGGTGTCCCTAGGTCACCTTCTGGAGCAAAAATCCTGTGAGACAGAGGAGGCAGCATCTTACGCTCTTGCTACCCTGAGATTATACAGCCGTCCCAGGCTGGGGTCCAGCTGACCAGTGGGGAGGGGGCCTGGAAGAGCCCAGCAGGGCAGTGCTGCCTTCCGGCAGGCACCCCAGAGCCGCAGGAGCTCCAGCCTGCTGAGCCACAGCGGGTGACCTACGGTGTCCCCAGGGAAGTCACTGTCAGCACAGACTTAAACGTGGATAAGTGTTTACCTGAGACAGCTGTAGGGAAATCGGGGTGCAGAAAACTGACCTCCCGCCTTCTCCCAGACTGGTTAATGACTGCCACGGGAGAAGTCCTTGCTGGTAGAGCTCCTTGGCCCATGACCCCAGCAGGTCTCCGTGTCCTTGCTGGCAGAGCTCCCTGGCCACGTCCCCAGCAGGTCTCAGTTGCTAGCAGAGCTGCTCGAATCCCTTCACAAGCCCGTGGCTGATGCGCTGTGTGCACTCACCAGGCTGGACCAGGCAGCGAGACCCTGAGAGAGGCCATTCCTGTCTGCACGAGGTGACCTGGGCTGAGCGGCAGGACCCCTCTCCCTCACCAGGAGCTGACCTGCAGGCCTGAGCCGCTCTGGTGGGTTTGAGCTGGGGCACGTGCCCCTGAGGCAGGTGCCCGCCAGGCGAATTTCCCCAGTGTGCATGGCCAGCTGTGTGGTCTTGGTTGTGCTGCTTCCGTGTTTGTCTGTCTGTCCTGGTTTTTTAGCCATAGTGTGTATGAAACTAGCTGCCTACATCTGTGTCGCTTCCACGTGTGAACGCAACCCCAGAGCCCACGCAGAGCTCTGGGCAGTCTCATGTTTGATTTTACTTGTCATTTTCTGCCAAGTGCTGAATTTCCGAGTCTGCATCCCCCTTCCCGGTGCCCAGCTGGACAGGGCCAGTCCCGGGAGAGCAGAACGGCAGCGCTAGGAAACTCCTCTTGCCACCGCTGGGCTGGCGGTGGCTGCCGTACCGCTTTCCAGACAGCTGCACAGATGCCTTCCCCAGGGATCAGCTCGGCTCCAGTCCCGGGCTGTAACACACGGCTGGTTTAAGCAGAGGTGCGGGAGACTCAGAAGCCATCTGGCCCACTTCGGTCCTTCTGGTGGAGCAAAAGGTTGTAGAGCCCCTAGGTCTGGCCGGAGACGGAGCACTGCTCTGGCTAGAGCTGGGCGGCGACATTCGCGCCTCAGGTTCTGCACAGCAAATCTTGCTTCGTTTGCGTGTGGTCAGCAGTGGGAGGGTCCTCATGTCATTGCATATGCCCATGTCTTCATGCATTCAGTCCTGTTGCTGGTGTCGCAGAGCGTCTGAGTGTTCGGAGTTGCACCCAGGGGAGATCTGCCACCCATGTTAGCACTGCGGGCACTTGGCTCAGCAGCAGCTTTGTGCTGCCTGGCGCAGGACGGGGCAAATTTAGTCTGCTTAGTCTGTCTTCTGCCCCCACATCCTCAGGACGCTGCCCAGCAGCCCCAGTGGCAGCACCAGCTGGTCAGAAGGCGTTCGGGGATGATGGCTGGCTGCGCTGAATGGGAGCCGGCTCGTCCCCGTTCCGCTGAGCCGGCGTTTCAGACAATGGCAGTGCCTGCTCCAGTCCAGCACCATCTGACTGACCGTGATTGTCAGCTGATGTTTCCTCTCTGTTGCACAGCCCTGTTTGTGTGAAAGCTTTGGGCATTGTTTTGCGGGCGCCCAGCATCCCTGCCCGACTCGGAGCGTGAGCTGCAGCCACCCTGTCTGGCCCCGCAAGCCCTGAGCGCAGCCCCGATGGGGGTCCGAGGCTGCAGACAGGCTGCGGCTCAGCTCCAGCCGGGCGAGCACAAATGCATCAAAGCCTTGGCTGGTGCTTTCCTGTGGGCTGCAGCCCCGTGCCCGTGCTCAGGGCGCTGCGGCGGGCTGCGTGCCCCCCACGCTTCCCACCAGTCCCCGCACCCGCCTGCGCTGCCCTGCGGTGGAGGGAGCCCTTGCCAGGAGCTGTGCTCAGTGTGCAATAGCGGGCTGCGTAAACACGAGCAGGCGAGGGGAACAACAGACTCTGCATCTGCCCAGGGCCTGTGGCGAGGGGCATTATTCCCATTTGCTGCCTGAAGAGGTTAGGGTTAGGGTTAGCTGCTGTCTTGGTCCAAAAGGATCAGGGATGAACCTGGATATGCAATCCATTCTGGCTTTTACAGGTGCCTGCTTAGCTGAGCACCTTTAACAGTTTCTTAGCACAGGTTTTTGCATTTAATTCCCTGGAAGGGAGGGGTGCTGTAAACCCAGAGTATTTTTAGGGTGCACAAGCGAGGAGAGTCAATTCTAAGGCACCATCAGTTCAGATGTGCAAGTGTTTGATCCTGGCTAGAGGCATGGGGTTAGCTCCGTGTACGTCATTAGCTGTCTCCTGACCCTGTAGATTTACCTTCTGTGTCATCACCGTTAAAACACTGATGGGCCGACGTCCCCTCTCATTAGTTGCACAAAGGGTCAGGCATTTGCTGCAGAGTGTGGTCGGTTTCCCCTGCAACAAAATTTGTCACCTAAAATGTAAACCTTCAGACCTGCTTTCCTCCGCGTGTGGCAGAGCTCAGGCTTCAGAACTCAGGCAGCGCTGCCCTGCACGACCCACAGTGAGCGGATGCTCAGCCCCGCGCCCAGCCTGGTGCTGGCACCGGGCAGAAAGCGGAGCCCGTAACAAACACTAACATGCCCTCCCCCAGCTCATCTGAGACCAGCAAGGAAGAATAAATAGGAAGAGGTCCTGAGTCATCCTTTTCTGGGCACTTCTTGGACTAGGACCTCACCTCTGAGCCTTTAGGTGCTACCAGGGGCCCAGTAAATGACAAGTGGGCATCAAATGCCACAGCTCTGCCAGCAGCTTTCACCTTCCCATGATCTTCTGTGCAGAGGCTGCTGAGCACAGAGGCACTCAGCTCCAGGTTAGACGCCTGTGACTGTGAGCCAGGAGCTCAGGAGAAGATAGTACAGGCTGTTCTGACCCTGAAGATGGGTCCTGCTGAAGTTTGTAGGACAGTGCGGTGAGCTAGGAAGGTCAGTCAGTCTTTTGAGGTCGAGGGAAAATGCTCTAACAGTGAACAGCAAGAATGACTACTGTTCTGGCTGCAGAAGTGTGATCAGAGAGCAGAGGGAAATTATGGAGTGAGAAAGAAAAAAAGGCAGTTTTGAAACAGGAAGGAGGCATTACATTGAGAAGCCACAAAAGGGAATGTACCTCCAGGGTTTTCATGGCTGGCTGGCTTTTTCCCAAATCCAGCCTCTGTAGTTTATTGGGATCATGTCTTATACACAGTTTGGGAGAGCAAAAAAATAAATAAACCCAACGAAAGTGCAATTTGCTCTCATCTGACCATGACAGTCTGATACAGGAACTCTCCGTAAGAAAGGCAATCAATTCGTAGAAGGACCTGGAGCAGTGGACAGTTCATAGGTGAATGTCGTCCTTTGAGCATCGTGCCAGTTCAGGACTTGGTCTTCGGTTGCACTTTGCACTGCAACAAAACCCAGAGCCTCAGAGCAGCAGCTTCATCCTTCTGTTACCCAGGCAGCAACCGGGGTTCCCCGTCTTGTCCTACACACACGCACTGCTTCCCCACATCAGCTCAAGGAAGAGTCTCAAGTTCTTGGCTCCTTTTCCATCAGTGGCACACCTGCAGCGGTGGGCACTATTCCCATGTGGAGGAATTTATATAGAAGAAGAGAAAAACTATTACTTGTTAGGGGGTGCTAGAGCGAATAGTAGCAGAAGCAACGGTTTCATCAGTGATACCATCCCATTGCTTAGATCTTCAGCTCGGTCCTCCCATAATGAGGTAAAACAGTGACAATTGCCACAGCTTTCTGGAGTGGATTTTCCTACTCTGCTTAAAGTGATTAGACAAGAATCCAGAAAATCATTTGTTAAACCTAGCACAGCTTTCTCCAGGTCAGTCTGAGATGCTCCTCGGGTGAGAAGAGCTTCAGGCCCCACTGTTGGTCTCTTCAGGCATTTGCCAGAAGTGCACCCAGAGCTGACTGCTGTGCTTTGAAGGCATCCAGAGCTGGAACAGACGGGTCTTTCCCCGTTGCTTCAGTCAGGTCCACATCATCTTCCAACCTGACGTGTGCCTTATTTTCCATTCGTGTCTGCTTGCCTTCAGCTTCCATGGACTTGTTCATTTTCCTGTCCCCGCTAGACTGCGCAGAATGTTTCATAGTTGGTGTTTTCTGTGCGTGATGCTGTTCCCCGACCACAGACGAGTCCTTTCCTAATCATCCCCTGCGATGCACCAGGCCAGCTGAGCCGGCTGTGCAGGTCAGGCCAGGGTTCGACCTGGCGCTGCCGGGATCTGTTGTGGTGGGTGTCCTCCTGAGAGCTGACTGTAACACAGACGGGCTGCTTCCAGTGCCCACCCCAGCCAGAAAGTCCGCCCGGTGCTGCCCATGCAGTGTAGCCGTAGCAGCTCAGCCCAGAAGCAGCTTAGGAGTCACCACCCCACGCTATGGCATGTAGGAAGTCACGGCTTAAGTGACGTCAGATGTTACTCCATTTTTTAGAAGTAATTGTCTCCAGCTGTACTGTAAAGCATTCTCCCACTTGTAGCTGCCGTGCTTGTGGAGCTTCTGGCCACATCACTGCACTACTGTCCTGCAATCCTGTGTGATCTACAAGCTTCGCTGGTCCTGCATGATCCGGCATTAGGGCTTATTAAAAACTTGCATTGTTAAGTGAGTGTGTCTTGCTGAACATCCGAGTAGCAGCATAGAGCTGGCCTGATTCAGACTGTTTGTTGCGATGTGTTCACTTGCTGCTTAAGCTGTAGGAATAGGCTTTCCCAACTCTTTGTCATCCCCAGAGTCAAGGAAGATGCTGTGCTAGTTCTAGGACTTCTTCCCTTGTCTGCTCCTGAAATAAGCAGAAGTCAGTCAGATTCCAAGCAGACTGAGGAAACCTAGAAGAATTTCACTTCTTAGATGTAGAACCTAAAATCTCTCCCCTCCTTTTTCTGCAAAGATAAAAGGTTTGCATTGTAGCATGGTGTGACACGGATGTGGGAGACACTGGCTGTAAGTAGTGCCCAGTGCAGAGGCGTGTCAGTGGTACGCACGCCTTCAGGCAGGGGGGTTTGTGCTCTGTAGCCTGTTTCATTGCCCTGAGTATCTTCCACTTCTTCAGTGATGGCATGTCTGCCCTCATCTGGGGACTGAAGCCTTGGCGTGCTGCCTGCCCGGTGGCTGAGCACCTCCAGCGGTACGTGAGGGATGCGTTGGGTTCCTTGGCATTCCCCTCGCCAGACAGAACATTACAAGTGGATTGGTCGTGATTTGTTGTCCTATCAGTGGTTAGCCACTGCGATGAGACTTGAGCTGGACGCAGCGTGCTCTGACTCTGAAGACGCTTGGCTCGAGGGAACTGTGTTTGTTCCACACTCGATGCTCTTCAGGAAAGCCGCTCTTGGGTGGGCAAGCTCATGCTCTCCTGCCAGCTGCCCCTACCTCAGGAGCAAAGTCAGCAGTCCTTCCAGGCTGCGGCTCAGGAGCTGGGTGTCGGAGACATAGGAGAGGGATTATTAGTATTGAGGTATTCTTTCAGAGCAAGAAGTAAGACTTCAGTCTGGACACAGTTTACGGAGAAAAAATACCAGCAATGAAAAGTAGAAATAGCTTGTCAGTTTTCATTGTGGAAAAATGATAATAGCAGACGGTCAGGTATTTTGTAGTAGGGTCCTATTTCATTTAATAGATTTATTAATTGTATGAAAACCACCGTGATTAATGAGAATTCATGATTTGCAGAAAACATGCTGTTTTGAGGGACATTGAACTTGGAGAGAACAGTGAAGAACTAGAGGGAACCTAGCCAAGCTAAATGCGTGACCTGCATGAGAGCAGAGAAAGTTCGGTGTTAATAAAAGAGATGGGCAACTGAGGGCAAAAGCTAAATTCTGCAGGCCAAAGAGTGCAGTCCCCTTGAATTGTGGCCGTCTGAGGCTGGCAATGTTCCTGATGCCGCCAGCGTTCTCTGCACCATAGGCAGTAAGGAGTGAAAGCTGATACTGAAATAGTGGGGGCTGGAAAGGAAAGTCAGGCATTGATGGTGCTGCGGGAATATGTTGCTGTTTGCTTGCTGCATGTGCACCAGAGAAGGTTGAGGACACTGGCTGAAAGGTCTGGAGGAAGGTCCATAGGAAGCTCTATCAGCTCAAGCACTCTCTGCTTAAAGCCTCGTAGAGGGCTCTGCCACTGGGCAGCTCCAGCAAAAAGGAATGACCTGGAATATTGGAATATTGGGCTTACACAAATCATTGCTTTGTCATCGGGGTGTTTGCTGTTTGCTGCTCACAGGTCTGTACTGGTCCTCCGCAGTCTGAATTCACAGGCTGACGGAATGGTTGAGGTTGGCAGGAACCTCTGAAGATCATCTGGCCCTCCCCACTACCCAAGCAGGGTCATCTAGAGCAGCGTGCCCAGGACATTGTCCAGTCAGGTTTTTAATGTCTCCAAGGATGGGGACTCCACCACCTCTCGGGGCAACCTGTGCCTGTGCTCAGTCACCCTCACAGTGAGCGAGGGATTTCCTGTGTTTCAGTCTGTGCCCGTTGCCTCTTGTCCTGTCACGGGCACCACTGCGAAGGGTCTGTCTCCATCGTCTTTACTCCCCCCCATCAGGTATTTATACACACTGATGAGATCCCCTTGAACCTTCTCTTCTGCAGGCTGAACAGTCCCAGCTCTCTCGGTCTCTGCTTCTGCGTCAGATGCTCCAATACCTTAATTGTCTTTGTGACCCTTCACTGGACTCTCACTCCAGTAAGTCCATGTCCCTCTTGTACTGGGGAGCCCAGTACTGGACACAGCACTCCAGGTGTGCTCCATCAGTGCTGGGCAGAGAGGAAGGATCGCCTCCCTCGACCTGCTGGCAACGCTGTCCCTAACGCAGCCCAGGACACCGACAGCCTTTTTTACTGCAGGGACACGTTGCTGGCTCATGTTCAGCTCGGTGTCTATCAGCACCCCCAGGTCCTTCTCTGCAAAGCTGCTTTGCAACTGGTCAGCCCCCAGCATATACTGGTGGGTGGGGTTGTTCCCACCTTCTCAGGTGCAGGACTTTGCATTTCCCATTGTTGAACTTCATGAGATTGCTCTTGGCCCGTTCCTCCAGTCAGTCGGGGACGCTCTCAGGGGCAGCACACCCATTTGGTATATCAGCCACTCCTCCATTTTGTGTCATCTGCACACCTCTGCCCCATCGTCCAGGTAATTAATGAAGACATTAAGAGGTACTGGCCCCAATACCAACCCCACGGCGTTGTGTACACCGCAAGTCACCAGCCTCCAGCTGGACTTCGTGCTGCTCACCACAGCCCTCAGAGCCAGTTCCTAGTCAACCTCACCTTCCACTTGTCCTGTGCATACTTTCACCAGTTTGTCAGTGAGGATGTTACAGAGACGCTTTTGAAAGCCTTGCTGAAGTCAAGGTGAACAAAATGCAGCGCTCGCCCCTCATCCACCAACCTAGTCATTTGGTCGTAGAAGGCTGCCAGGTTGGTCAGGCTTGACTTCCCCGTTGTAAAGCCATGCTGTCTACTCCCAATCACTTTCTTGTCCTCAGTATGTTTAGAAATGGTTTCCAGGATGATTTGCTCCATCACCTTCCCAGCGATTGATGTGAGGCTGGCCAGCTTGTTGTTCCCTGGGTCCTCCTCCTTGAAGACAGGAGTTCCTGTGGCGTTACAGCGACTGCTTTGCTGAGTACCCGGGCAGTGGCTGCAAGCCAAGACAGGCATCAAGAGTGGGCTGCCACTTGCCAAATATTAGGCTTAGACTAAGCGTGTTGGTTGCCATAACAACTTGATGGGCTGTGGAAGGAAAAGAAGAAGGATTGCCTTCTGGATACTGAGCTTCCTCCTCGTTGATGGCCGAGGGAGCTGAGCCCCGGCACAGGCGAGGTGCAGCCGCTTTGCTGGAGAGCCAGCGCGAGGTGAAACCCCTGCAGATACCCCCGTCAGGCTCCTTCTGCCCGAGTGCCACATGGCTCACCTTCCCCACCACACCGCAGGGTGTCTGGAAGGCTTTCCTGCCTGGTGCCATATGGGCTGTGTCCCAAACACCAAGTCAACGGGTTGTCCACTTGATCTCTTTCAGCACTCTTACTGGTCACCTTCCTGAAGGGAACAGACCCGCAGTCTGGTCCAAAGGAGCCATCCTTCTCAGAAAAGGGCTATAGAGGTGCCCTTCTTCTGAGTTCTCCCCAAAATGAGTGCCTTTCCCCTGGAAAGGTCATTGGAGCAGAATCTGAAGATTTGGGAAGTTTACCTGAGATTTCTAGGCAGGTGGCATGCTAGTCTGAACTGCTGCACCCTGCAGCGGAGCTGTTTCATGCATGGGGGTGGGTACAAGTCAATTATACTGTGCTTGTGCAGTACATCCGTTGCCTTCAGAAAACATCAGCTTTATTGCTCATGCACAATGCAGTTCCTGTGCCCCTTCATGAAGTCTCTGACTCCTGTGAAAGCTCTTTCGGGAAACATTAGACCAGTTAGTTGCACATGTTCAGCACTGCTGAGCTGTCTGTGCATTGTAAATCCGACATGTGCCAAGAGCCAAGAGCTGTGCACGAGGTAACCTATCTTGCAGATCATGATCCATAGGATCAAGCTGCCTGATTTGTAGGACTTCATGCATAAGTGCTGCCCATAGGTTCTGCATTTATTTCTGCTCAGGAGACTCCGTACAGAAGTGTAGCAGCCCTTAAAGTTACAAAATTTAACAGTTCTCTCCTGGTTTGCTCATTCTTGTGTTCATCTGAAGAGGAACTCTTCAGTGCTTCTTCAGCACCATCAGCCCTCCAGATGGTGGTGGAGTTACTGCATTGCCTTCAGGAGGAACAGTACATTGGGTACAATTAACCCACCCGTTTGTATCAGTTTTGCAGGTGTTCCTTCTCAGCATCCCTTTGTTTGTCTACTGTGAAAGAGGAGAACTCAGAAGTGCCAGATTTATCTTCCCTAATGAAACTGCTGGCTGCACTAGTAGAGGCCTAAGAAAAAATGACAGCAGGAAATTAGATCACCTTCAGTGAAAAACTTTGTTCTCTGCAGTTCTTCAGATAAGCCTCACGCACTGTTGGGCACCCTTTTCCCTGTGGGCTTTCTTTATGGGGATAAGCTTATCCTCTCTTTGGATTCTTTTGCTGAGAGCCAGGAACAAATTTCTTGCTGAAATTTGGTAGTTAAGGAAGAGCAGTGGGTTGGCAAATGGTCCCAGAGAACAGCTCATCAGTCTCCCAGTAATGCAGCCCTGTCTGCCGCTGGTGCCGTGCACGCTGTTGGAGCGGGCGGCTGCAGTCCTGCCTCTCGTCCTGGGGTTTTGCTGTCCGGGCAGAGCATATGGCTCTGCGGAGGGAAGGGCTTTCCTGGCTCCTTCGTGAGGCTTTTCTTGACCCTCTGGTCAACGGGACTTCCTCAAGGTTCTGTGAAGAAGCGTATTTCCTTCCAGCTTTTGAAACAGGCCCGTCCCCCTTCACCATCCGTCCACCAAAAGAAAACTCCTGTCAGCAGGAGCTGGGGCGCAGGCAGGGGATGGGAAGTGCTGCTTTCCCCTCGACACCGTTCTCACTTGCAAAGCGGCGTGCGAGAGCATCCAGCTTGTGCCAGTGAGTTGATGTCCTCCTTGGCGGTTGTGTTATTTCTGTGGTGGCACATAGCACAAGTGCTTCTGATTTTTATTTTGGGGGCTATCCAGACAGACTTTCTTTCCTTTCTGTTCTCCTCCCCTTTGTCCTCCCTTTTCAGGGACAGTTCTCATGAGACAATTCTGGAAAACAAAATCCTTTCAAAATGGGAAATGTAGAGGTGTCATGTCATCTGTCCATGCACCATTCTAGGCAGGAAGCCTCAAAGTGTCCATCTGCATTTCAGGCAAAGAGAGAGAGAGGATTAGTCTCCAACCCTGGCCCTAAAGCACAGCCTGGCCGTGATCACAGACGGCGCCAAGCTCTGCGTCGGAGCCTTTGGGTGCACCAAGCACCGATGGAGAAACATGAGAGCAGTCTCGTGTCTCGCTCATCAGTTAGCAAAGGTTGTTCATCACAGGAGGCGAGTCCTTCATGCAGTTCTAATGAAAAGTGATGGAGATGCTTTTGAAGGCCAGTATGAAAACACCTGGAAGCCAAGAGCAGCAACACGAAAGACTTGCCAAGCAAAAGCGAAGCATTTCTCTTTGGAGTGATTAGAACTGCGCTACCTGTGTTGCTGAATCTGTCCTCGCCTTTGTTACTCTTGAAGAAATTTAGACTGAGATACAGAGTTCAAAGGAAGAATCCTCATCCATTAGTGACTCATTGAAGAAATCTGCTTTTTAATACCTTCAGTAAAAGTAGTCCCAGAAGGCTTAATTAGCTGTCCTACAAATGCATAATCCCTCTTTCTTTGTTTAGAACTTCCTTTTTCATCAAGCTGGTGTTTCTTTGCTTGTGAGACTGCTTCCTGTGAGACCTGTTCGCCCTCTTTGCTGATTCCAGTCAGGTCCACATGTGTGCTGTGGTGCATGAATCCGGCCTTGTCTTCTGCATCTCAAAAGACTAGTTTTTCTGGCTACGCTGAAGCAATCCAGGCAACCGATCTACTGCTGCTGCTGGTGCTGACAGACTGCCACCACCAGCTCTGTGGGACAGGGGTTGAGAGCCACCGGAACCTGGATTTCACGTGTTCAGAGAAGACAAGCTTCAAGACGGTCCTACAACAGTGATTAGAGCTGCCACGTCCCAACTCACAGAGAAACCTGTGCCAACCCGCAATCCCACCATCTCACAGAATCACAGAATCATTAAGGTTGGAAAAGACCTGTAAGATCATCAAGTCCAACTGTAAACCCAACCCCACCGTGCCCACTAAACCATGTCCCGCAGTGCCACGTCCACACGTTCCTTGAACACCTCCAGGGATGGGGACTCCACCACCTCCCTGGGCAGCCTGTTCCAATGCTTCACCACTCTCTCAGGAAAGACATTTTACCTAATTTTTCCAGCCTAAACCTCCCTTGGCGCAACTGGAGGCCGTTTCCTCTTCTGTCTCGGGGCTGCTGGTCTTCCAAGGCCCAGCTGGAGCACCACCAGTGAGAAAAGTGAAGAAAGCATTTCATTTTTCTTATCAAGCTCCCCAGTTACATTGACTTGATGTTGCCTAAAGGAGAAGTGGACAATGCCATAGCGTTCATGAAACCTGACAAAGCTGAAGTCCTCGATAGCAGCATCCTAAAACGTAGCAGGCCTTGGCCTCAGCTTGGCTACAGCTGGCTGGTACACATCTCTGTCAGCGTGTATTCCTCGGGCAAATGCATGATATGCCAACATGAACCTGCAGTGAAGAACAGCAGTGATCCAGGAAAAATCCCTCTAAGAAGATATTGTCGCTGTGCATAATGTGCAAGTCCTTGGAAGGGATATTGTGCTGAGGTGCCACTTGTGAATGATCACGTCCAGAAAACTTACCTGGCTTCAGAGCAGGATGAAGTGCCTGTAACCGAATAATTGGACTGTTGGCCCATAATGAAGTCAGCTCCCAGAGCTGGACACGACATCGGAGACTGGTGGGCTGCCTGCAACGTAACGCGTGGTTGGCAGAACAGCGCTGCTGAAGGTGTTGAGAGCCAACAGTATATTGCCAACAGTGCATTGCACTGACCAAGCCAGTGCTCTGCAGAGGAGAACAGACCTATAGATTACATCTGCTGACCAGCTGCGCCCAGAAAGGTCTGCCTGGCACCACTGTCTCGTCATTGCAAGGACATGCCAGCCGTGGAAGCTTCGGCACACAGCTGATTTCTCATGTGTGGTTCCAGCAATCCCGTTCCCTGAGAGCAGGAGTAGCCAACTTCCCAGGCCCTTTAAACCACCAAACAACAAAGAAACTGTGCCGAGAGCCAGGGCGGCCTTGCAGCACAGACTGCCACGTGATGTGGGTCTCTGTGGGACCTGCATCTCCACTGCTGGCAAGGCCCGTGCTGCCGGACAGCCTTTGGGCATCCACCGCTTCGGTGGGGAGAACGTTGGCACAGGGCTGCTGCAGGTCTCAGTACCCTCCAGCTTAAGTCTCTCTTCTCCTTTCACAGACTCTGGCAGCAATTTCCCCCTCTGTGCCACCGTGGGCAGGTTAAACAAGCCTTTGGCACACCGGCCGCTGTGTCTGCAGCCGTTCCTGTTCGTATTTACCCTTCTTGAACATGAGTGACCAGAACAGAATTTCAGGTGAGAGTGTAGCAGTGTCTCCTGTGGCAACATGAACGCATCCTTATGCCTTTGAGAAATACACACCTTAGGTCTCGCAGTGTTTATTTTGCCTTTCCATGGCCCTGCTACGTTGCTGCCTCTGGGCCTGTCAGCAGACCCAGAACTTTCTCTCCCTTCATCACTTCCAGTAGAGAGCAGAGATCCTTTGCCAGCCCTCTGAGCAGGACACCGTATTTTGTACTGTCACTTCTCGTTCTGTTTCTTGTACCACAGCCCTCAAGGTCATTCCGCTCTTCCTCTTCTGTATTGATGGAGCTTCCCAAATGTGATTCATCGTCATGCTTCTTTATAACCCTCTTGCTTTCTGTGCCAAGGTGGCAGGAAAATAAGAATAAGAGGAAATGTGCCTAAGCCCACAGACTGTGAACAGACCTTCATAGTCGTGTTCAGCTAATCTTCTCGGAGCCGTCTCTTTAAGACATCGTCAGTGCTTATTAACCTCCCAGAAGTGTGGATCTGGTGTGGGTGCGCATTGGCGGCAGCAGGTGTATGCCATTAACTGTAGCCCTTGGACTCTTGTTGCCAGCAGCAGGTTTCCAGAGGGTCCGTCTGTTCCAGGAGGGACCTGAGATGGGAGGGCAGAGCTTGGCGGGTGGCAGGGGAGCAGAGGCACCGTACTGCGCTGGGCTGCACGTGGGGCACCGTGCAGACAGCCCAGAGGACTGCTTGTTTGTTAACCGCCATCGCATCCAGGCTCCAGGGAGCTGCAGTTCTGTTGTATTTTGTTGGTTAGTTTGGAGGACGAGCGAACTGACATTGCTGACCCAACTGAGTGGGCATGGACTGTTTGGCAAAGAGATAACCAACCCAGCCCCGGTAATGCCATGCCTCTTGGCCCAGGGCTGCGCAGCCCTCAAGCAGTGGACCCTTCCTCCTCTTCCTCCCCACTCACGCTCGGTCAGGGCTGCAGCACTTCTGCTGCGGCAGCATCCAGGCCCCTGAGCTGCTGCAGGACGTGGGGCCCTGTTGAGAGCCCTCCTCGGAGCTGGGACCCCGCTGGCCTCAGTCGGAGGCCACCACAGAGCAGTGACCAAAGCCCCGGGGTGGGTTCAGAGTGCTGCATTCGCTTTCGCTGCCAGGACAGAGAGAGACCACGCGGGAGCCCCGGGTCCCTCCCGCTCAGAGCCCCGTCCCCAGCCGCAGGCAGCAGTGGGTGCTTATGGAAGGAGACGCCAAAGCAGGGCATGAACAGAGACGGGCCCAGCAGCGTGCCTTCCCGAGGCCTCCCAGGCAGAGGCACTCACTGAGCTTATTGCGCTCGAAGGACTCATCCTCCATGATCTTGCCCTGTCAGGTTTTACATCCATTTCTTTTCGCATACCCAGAGTACTTGTTTATGCCAGGGGAGGTAATAAAGGCAAAAGGCGATGGCAGAAGGAAGGCATGCGTGCAGCGTGGTTTGTGCCCCATCAGAGGCTCTCGAGGTGGCGAGCAGGTAGAGCCGAGTGCTGCCGGAGGGGCTGCCCCCCGCCCAGCTCCACGGCCTGTGCCCACCATGACGCTGGCCAGGGAGGCAGACGTGGCGTAGTGCAAGGGGAAGACCAGTCCAGACACCTCTGGGCTGCCTCAGCCCACACTAATGAGCCGATCACTGTTGGGTGACAATCAGACCCTGCTGTCTCCATCGTTGGGGTGGCGTGGCGGTCGTCCTGTCACGACACCGCTCTCTGGGGAGATGCCCGAAGGTTCCCTCTTGTCCCGGGAAGGGGTCCTACCCCGACTGGCTGATGTGCTCGGGAGCCCGGGTTTGCTCCAAGTCCGCGGCAGGACCTGAGAGCACGGCGACGGTAGTGCGGTTAGCGAGGGGAGACGGGGGGGTCCCTGGTGGGAAGTGGGGCCGGTGGGCTTCGGTGCAGCTCTGCCGCAGCTTCTTGTTGACCAGCCGAGGCAGGGTGAGGTGCAGGGTCTTCAGCTGCAGCAAGTCTTCGTGTGCACCCAGCGGGCCGCAGGGCCACGTTCCTCCTTGGTAGGTCTCGATGGGCTTCAGAGCCGTGGCAGCTAGGGTAGGTTTGGCCGGGAACCGGAGATGCTGGAGATACTTGCTCGAACCTCTTCTACCTCCTCTGGAGCAGCCCTGGCAGGGCTTGCAAGAAAGTCTTGGCTGAAGTGCTCCGAGCCCTGTCCCCCGAGTGCTGCAGAGCCCCCTCCCATCTCAGGCTGGCCCAGCCCCCAGCGGCCCCCCCCCCATGTATATTGTGTGTGTGCTCCTGTGTCTGGGGACCTCCGCCTCACCCCTGCCCTCTGCTCTCTCTCCTCTCTCTCTCGCTGTACCGTTCTTTCTGCAGACTTTTCAGTAGTTTAGGAGAACTCAGCACCATTTCCCAGCGGAGCTCCGGGACCACCTACACAGTCCGACCTGGCAGTCGCTACCCCGTAACCCGACGTACCCCCAGCCCCGTGAAGCCGGCTCTGGATCGGACAGAGCCCCTCAGCACCGTCCGGCCCTATGGTCTGACCCCTCCCACCATCCTCAAATCTTCCAGCCTCTCCATCCCACACGAGCCCAAGGAGGTGCGCTTTGTGGTGAGGAGCGTGAGCGCCCGGAGCCGCTCCCCATCCCCGTCCCCCTCTCCAGGGCCGCCCCTGCACACCCTCCACCCGCCTCGGCCCTTCATGCAGAAACCCCTCCAGCTGTGGAACAAGTACGACGTCGGGGACTGGCTGGAAAGCATCAATTTGGTGGAGCACCGAGACAAGTTTGAGGACCATGAAATAGAGGGCACGCACTTGCCCGCCCTCACCAAGGAGGACTTTGTGGAGTTGGGGGTGACCCGGGTTGGGCACCGGATGAACATTGAGCGGGCACTCAAGCAGCTGGTAGACAGCTGACCGTCCCAGGCAGCGCTGGCCTCTTCCAGAGCCACCACGGGGGGGGGATGTTTCTACTAGACTAATAAAACCCACTTTGATTCTCTTTCTATTCTGAGCACTGCACTGAAGGGCGCGGAGCCGAGGGGCTCCCGCCCGCTCCCACACCGCCCCGGCGTGCCACGCACACGCAGACCCCTGCTCGGCCCCGCCAGCCCCGCGACGCCTTCGGGACAAGGAATGTTGCATGAAATACATCCTCGTTTCTGTTCCTCCCAGAGAGTCTGGCCTGTATATCGCTTGATGTGCTCTTCCCTGGGGGCGTCGCTGGTGGCCGGAGGGGCCGAGGCACCATGTGCTGCCGAGCCCGGGCTCCCCGTGGTCGAAGGGCAACACCTGGTCCGGGTGGGGAGCGGGGCAGGGCCAGCGGTGCAGTGAGGAGCCGAGCCCCAGCTAGGGAGAGGGCTTCTGCTGTAGGCCAAGCGCTGGCCACGTTGCCCAGGTGTGACAGGCAGGGAGACGCTGGTTGGAGTGCGGCAGGGAGGTGAGCGGGCCGGGCGCGTGCCGCCGGGCTGCTCCCCGGGCAGGTTGGGGTGGCCCACGGCGTGGAGACCTCGAGCTGCTCCGAGCCGGCAGGCGTGGTGGGAGCACGGCAGGACAGGGGCTGCTGCAGGAGGCAGGCAGGGCCGGCGGCGGTGCTGGCACTCAGCCCGCGCTGCGCTGGGAAGAGCACGCAGGAGGTACCAAGGCCACGGTGGTGGTCCCGGCCCCGTACAGGCTGTCCCGGCCGAGGTCGGAGGCAGCCGGCTGAGCCGGGTCGTCCTGCCGGTGCTCGGAGGGAAAGGGCTCCATCGCGCAGAGGTCTCCGTGGAAGGGCAGTCCCAGCGCGGTGGCTGGGTGGACGCCTGCGGTGACGCCCAGACCTCCTCCCTCCCGTGCAGAGCGGCCCCGGGGAGCAGCCAGCCTTGCCGTGCAAGCCAGAAGAGCGATTCCCGCGTGAGAGACTAGCCCTGGACTCTGTGCTGCTGCTCTGCCTGTCGCCCTCGGTTGCCCTGGTGAGAGAGGGACTGAAACCGCATGGATAGAAGCATGTTTGGGGATGTCAGAGGGAGGCTGGTGGGGAATCCAGCAGAAAACGCTTTGCCAACGTTCAATGGGGGGGTGGGGGGAGGGAGGGAGATGTTTTATTTCCTCTTGGTTTGGGGTCTTGTTCCAAGGGGGACATGTTGATGGATAATATATAATCTCCGTGCATTTATATAGAGAGCAGCTGATGACCTACACGAGATGATATTGAACTACAGGATTCCCACTCCGTCCTAGTCATCCTTATTTTGCATCTTTTTAATCAGCTATATATTTGGAAAGAGAGAACAAATATCTATATATCTATATCTATAGCTATAGCCACCTGATTTTGTTATAATTTTACTAAATCTATATATCTCTAGACTTGTTGAGATGCTGGCGAGGCGGTGCCTGCACCCCTCCCCTGGGACGCCCATGGCTCATGGGAGTTTTTAGCGACTGACTGAATGAATGTTAAAGTCTTTTTAAAAAAAAAACACAAAAAAAACCCAACAGCTCCTTTCAGACACTCCGGATTTTAAAGATCTGGAAACACAAAACAAAACTTGGTTTTTGGGACACACCGAGTCTTCCACCCCCGCCAGGCAGAGACGCACGGAGCTGGCGCTTCCACCACCCCGCAGAACCCGGCGCCTCTGGCAGGCGCAGGCCCCGCGGCATCGGGTCCCCCTCCCGCCTCCACTCCCGGGGAGCAATCGCCACCATTGCGCCCAGCGCACGCACCGCGCCGCTGCCGGCACAGCCCTGCGCGGGCACCGCCGGCCCGGCCGCGAGGGTCCCCGTGGGGCTGCTCCTCCGGAGTGGCCGTCGGGAGCAGGAGGAGGCTGGCGTGCTGGTCCAGTGGCCGGGCTGGCTCCCGCCACGCCGCCGGGAAGCCCAGGGGCTGGCGGTGGCATGGCCATGGGGGCACGGGGGCAGCAGGGCTCGGAGGGAGCCGCTCGGTCACCCAGCGGCTTCGGGGAAGCCAGAGTGACCCCCGCTAGCCCCGGCGCTGGAGGAGGCAGTGTCCCTGTCCCCCAGCGTGGTGCCCGGTGCCCCGCGTGCCCCCTCCTCGCCCCACCATCCCCGGCCTCACCCTGCCCCAGCTCGGGGGTGGCCAGGGCTCGGCCAGCTCGGGAGGGGATGGCTTGGTGACCGGTGTTCCCAAAAAGCTGAGTCCCCCACGAAGGCATTAACTCTTCTGGTGCTAGAGGGAAGGACAAGGAGGTTCCTTCTGACCCTCACACATCTCCGAACCTTTACAACCTTCAGCCAGGGAAAAGGCCCAGGTCCGGGGCAGGGGCGTCAGCCCCTCCTGCGCACCAGGTCCTCCCTGGGACGGATCCTGACCTGCGCCGGCGCACCAGGCCCTCCCCGGGACGGATCCTGACCTGCGCCGGCGCACCAGGTCCTCCCTGGGACGGATCCTGACCTGCGCCGGCGCACCAGGCCCTCCCCGGGACAGATCCTGACCTGCGCCGGCGCACCAGGCCCTCCCCGGGACGGATCCTGATGCACTGTGGTGCCGTCTCCTTTTCCCTGAGCTCTTGCTGGGCGCATGCCCAAGTGGCTCCATCCAGAGCCCTCCGGAAGCCGCTGGGCCCTGGGGGTTTGCAGCCTCTCCCCTTCCCCGGGCCCCATCCCGCTGCTCCCAGCCGGGGTCAGTGCCCAGGGACGGCGCAAGCGGCTTCGAGCTGGACCTGCAAGCAAACAGCCTGCGCTCCGCGCCCCAGGGTGCCCTGGGTCTCACGCCCCATAACCTGGTGAGCCAAGAGGCGTCCGAATCGTGATAGCAGCCATTGCGTCTGCCTGAACCCACAGCCTGCTTTACCAGGTGTGCCATCGCACCCCATCAGGCGTCCCCCGGCCCCGTCTGTGCCAACGCCGCCTCTGTCCCGCATGACCTGGAGCGGGACGCCGCAGACCAGGTCCTGCCCCTTCTGCCTCCCCGCCCCGTGGTCGCAGCCCGGCCCATCACCTCTCTGCCGCCGCGCACCCCACCCCTCTCCCTCCCCGCTGGGTCCCCCACCATGCGCCCTCCCGCATACCTGGCACCTTCACCCCTCCCGTGCACCTCCTGCCTTCACCCCTCCTGCGTACCTCCCACCTTCACCCCTCGAATCCGCCCCGCCGGCTCCTGCACGCCTCGCCCGCGGCCAGCAGCACGTGCAGCCGCACGCACCCACTTATCGCCCTGCACCCCAGCTCAGCACCCCTCCACCCCCTCACCCTCCATTGCCTGGGCTCCAGCTCCTTCACCCGCACTGGCGTTACTTGGCACCCTCCGGTCGCAAGGGCTCGCTGGCATGCTCCTGCACAGGCAGGGATGGTCCCACACCAGAGGTGACCTGTGCCACTGGCGCGGTTGCGCCTCGGCTGCCAGCACAGCCGCTGCCGCCACTCCTCTCACATCCCCTGGCCCCCCGCTCGCTCTCCTCTGCCCTCCAGAGCCCCCCCAGCTCCAGCTGTGCCCTCGCCTCATCCCTCCGCCACCTCCCGCACGCTTTGCAGTGCCTGCACCCGCGGTGCTCGCAGACACCCGGCCGCGAACCAAACTCGCCGCTTGTCCCCTGCGACCGGACCTTGTCTCACCCCTGCGACCGGAGCTTGGCTCTCCAGGCTGATGCTGCTTCTCCAGCTCCGTGCCTGGAGAAGCAGCACCGGCACATCCCCGGATGCTGGCGAGCATCCAGCTCCTCTGCACCCCTGCGGGGATGCTGCATGCTGGGCCTGCCACCGCGCAGCCCCCCGAGGACACCCCACTGCGCACCCGGTCCTGGGCATGTCCCCGGGTCAGTGTCATGCATCCTCTTTCCCAAACTGTAGAGCACCAGGATTTCCTAGGAATTCGTTTGGCTGGCTGTTCCTCGCGCTGCTTTTACGAACGAGGCTACTCTGGAGCCTCCCGCTGATGTGGAAATGCTCGTTTGCGGCCCGCGGCGTGCCGCGGGGGACCTGTGCCTGTTGTCTGGCTGGCTTTGGCCCCTGCTGCCGCGTGCTTGCAGAGCCCCGGCCGTCCCTGCTCAGGCTCCGTCCCCTGGGTCCCCCGGGGCCGGCTCCTGCTGCGGAGGCAGAGTGGGCACGGGTGGCCCCGCCGAGCAGCATCCGTCAGAGCACGCCGGGTGTCTGCACGCCGTGGCTTGGCCAAGCCTCTGCACCGCTGATGGCTCGTCCCTGGCCGCGCAGCCCCCTGCCCCGCTTGGCGCTGCCAGCGCCCCGCAGCCCCTCTGCACGCCCCAGCCCCGCGCACCCCTGCCTGCCAGCCCGGCCAGCTTGTCCCACCGCCGCCCCTTTCGCGTCTTTCCCTGCTGTGCTTCATTCCCATCGCGCTGCTGACTCCTTCCCCGCCTCACCCGCAGGTAACGGAGACCCCGGCAGCTCTTGGAGACCGCGGTGGCCCTTGGAGACCCCGGTGCTCCTCATGCCCCAGCGCAGCCCCACGGCCCGCAGCCGGCAGAGCCGCCCCATCTCCCCTCGGGGCGAGCCTCCCTCGGCCAGCGGGTGCTGCTGGTGGAAGTGTGACGGTGTGTTAGCCTGAGTGCAGGCTGCTCGACGGGTTCACGCCGGGTGAACCCGGGGTCTCTGCCCCTTCTGCAGCTGTTTCTGGGGCAACTGAGAGACCCGCCTGCACCCGCCTCTTGCCGCAAGAGGCCAGAAGTCTGCAGAGTGCAACTTTTCTGCAGAAAGTTCGGTCTGGGACCAGGAAAGCTGGACGCCTTCTTGCCATTTCTGAGGAGCCCTCCTCCTCCCCCTCCCTGGTTCCCCCCGCTGCCCTGATCCTCCTTGCCAGGGCTGGAAATGGTGGATGCACCGCTCTGCCCTGGCGGAGCCGGCGGCCGCGCCGCCCTGCCGTGCATCCCAGCTTCCACCACGAAGCAGCTGCAGCCGTACCTGTGTTGGCAAACACTGCGTGATCCCTCCTGTGGGACAGCGGCCATGGCCGTCGCTCCCAGGGACACCACGGCTCGTCCCAGTCAGGCGTAACACGAAAGAAGGCGACTTCCAACCACACTGCCGTGCCATCGCCCCCATCGCCAGGGGCTGCCCGGGTCTGCCGCAAACCTGCTCCCCTGCCCCAGCAGTGACAGCTTCATCCTCCTCATCGTCCTCCCACCAAGCGCTGCACCCTCCCTTCCCCCCCCCGCACCCACCACGGACGCACGCGCGTGGCAGAGCCGGACGAGCACGGGCTCGGGGCTTTGGAGACAGCACCGTCCCCGGGCAGCACCAAGGCCACCGGGCGAACGTGCTTCGCTTCGGGGCAGCGCCTGGGGCGCCGCGGGTGGTTTTGTGCCAGGAGCGGCCGCGGGCCGGTGCTGAGGCCCCTTCAACTGACTTGCTTGTTCCCCCCCAGCTGCAGACAGCCCGCTCCCACCCTGTGCCCGTCTGTGCCCCCCAAGCCCTCCCAGCTGGGGCGGCAGCGAGGGCGCTGGGTGGCCACATCCCACGCGCCCCGCTGGCTATGCAGCCTGTGCTTCGTGGTCCCGCCGGCTCCCAGGGCGGCCACGTCCCCCGCACCCCCAGCACCCGCAGCGCCCGACCAGGGTCAGGCCACCCGCCCCAGCGGCACGGTGCCCAGCGGCGCCTTCGCCGGGGCAGCCGGGTTGCCTGAGGGCCGAGGTCTTGTCCCATGGCCATTCCCACCCCCCCGGCAGAACCCTAACCCCCCGCTAACGCAGCTGCTGCTACTTCACTTTTATTTTCTCAGCTGAAGCAAAGAGGATTTTCCCCAGGTGTAGATAGCGCTTTCCTGACTCTGTATCTATTCCGGCTGCATTGGCATCTCCGCTCCAAACATCTCCAGACCCAGTGAGACATTTCATTTTGAAAAGCCATCCAGGAGAAGGCAGAGCGGTAGCGGGCGAGGAACCGACCCCACGAGCCTGCGGCGCGGCCGGCAGCGAGTGCCGCACCCCTCGGCCGCGCCGTCCCGGTGGCATCGGGACCGGCAGCACGCGGCGGTTACTGTGATTCTCATGGCTTCTCAATGACTTGGGTTATCTTCTGTAAAAAGGGATACACTTTTTTTTGCTTTGAAGGGGTTTTTTTTTTAAAAGTTGTTGGTATTTTTCCTTTGTCCAGACTAACGTCATCAATCCCTGTTCTCCATCAGCTCCTGTCTGTAATTCTGACTGTAAAAGAAGAGAAAACAAAACCCAAAGCACTTTGTTCCTGGTGGTGAAGAGCTTCGCCAGCCAAAACCACTTGCAAACAGCGACAAAGTGCGGCGCGGTTTTCTTTCTGTCCGCCCGTGGGCAGCCCTCACTGCCGCATGCATGTGTCACCCGCGGAGACAGCCCCGCACGCCCCCGGGCGCGCGCTCACACCCACTGCATGTGCATATACCGGCTCCCGCCCTCGCACACACGCGTGCGACCACACGCGCACGCACACGGCTCGAACATCCACACTCTTGTTTCTTACCCAGACGGACTCACCTGTGGGTTTTTGTTCTGTTTTTAATTTTACAGGGTCAGTTTGACTTCACCCCTTATTTTGTATGGATTTTCGGAGGAGATTTCTCCTTCTCCAGAGTCATGGAGGTGTGGCCATTCGCCTCCCGCCCTTGACGTTGTGATACACATACCCCACAGAGATCTATGTTTCTTATATTATATTATTATTATTAATTATTATTATTATGTAATAAATTTATAAGAAAGCTCTGCTTTGTTCCGTGGTGTCTCTCAGCTCCAGCAGCCGCCCCAGACCAGGGCTGACGGCCGGGGCCCCTCCGCCCCACTCCACGGGGGATGCGCCGGCACCCGGCGTGGGCAGATGTGGACAGATGTGGGCAGATGTGGGCAGGCGTGGGCAGCCTGCCACCCTGCCCACTGGGGCTCCTTGACTCCCCCGGCCCGAGCCAGCAGCAGGGGTGGCGGGCAAGGAGTGGGGCTGGGCAGGACGATGTCCCCGCTGCACTCCGGGGGCTCCCCAGGGCTGCCGGTCTGTGCAGGGTGGTGTGGGACAGACCTGCACCCGTCCCTCCGGTGCCCCAGGGCTCCCTGGCTGGCGGGGGGGAAAGCTTGCTGGGACTGGTGCCCCGCTGCAGGGAGCCGGGCTCTCCCAGGGCCGCCGTGCTGGGCTTGGCTCGCAGGAGCGGGCGGCCCTGGAGCTGGCGCAGTGCTGCGGGCACCCTCCTGCTTCCAGCCCTGCAGTGACCTGTGCCACCAACGTCCCCTCCGTGCTGGCCTGTCCCTTGCACTGCCCCAGGCCTGACGTCTGGGTCTCGCCCCACGGGAGCGGGGCCAAGCGGGAGCCCAGAGGGACAGATGTGCTCAGAGCGGGGTCCGGCCGCAGTGCGGGGAACCCACGGTGGCGGGGCTGGAAACGGCACCACGAAGCCAGCTGCGGTGGTCTGCGGGGGAGCGTGCCAGCAGCTACAGCCCTGTGGGCTCCCGCCCATCCCGCCCCGCTCACGGGGCCCCACCACCCCCAGGGACTGTGGCCACCCCACCCCGACACCTCTGCCCGTGTCCCTCCCCAGCGCCAAGCCCTCTGCCATGCCCTGCCCCGGGGTGCCCGGTCGAGCCGTGGCCAGACCCCCGTTCCTGGGGCGGGTGGGCTGCTGAGGGGCTGGGAGCACTCACCATCCCCGAAGCTGCTGCGAGGACTTACCCAGGCAAAAGGGTCGCCCCGAGCTGTGCCGCTGCAGGGCTGGGGCCCCGCCAGCTCTCGGGAGCGGTGACGCTGGTGCAGGCGCCACGGCACCTCGTGTTGAGCACTGAGTGTCCTTGGGGACACTCGTTCCTGCCTCTCCAGTGCTGTCTCTTGCAGCTCCTCTGGCAGCGGCACCGGAGCCGCGGGCAGGATGAACCAGGACCCCGTGGAGCCACTACCAGTGCCCATCTCTGCCCATGCTGCCCCGTGTCTGGCTGCCTGTCCCAGGGGTAACGGCTGTGTTTAGGGATGGCCCCGGATCCCGCCAGCCTCCGGGCAGGGTGCCGGGGACTGCGCCGGGGCCACCTGTGCCGGACTCATCCACCCCGTCGCAGCCCCCCCGGGGCGCTGGCACAGCCACCAGCACCAAGTGGTGCCTCTCCCCAGGCCGGAGCACGGTGCCACCGTCCCCAGCCGGAGCGGGGCCCCGTGGGGCTGGCAGGCGGGCAACAGGGGCAGAGGTGTGGGGCAGTTACAGCAGCTCCCGGGTCTCGGCCGCGCAGCACCGGGGTTCCCAGGTGCCAAGAGCTGGGGGGGGGCAGACGCGCAGGAGGCCTCATTCGGTGTCTGCAGCTGCCGGCGAACCCGGACATCGTGGTTACCTTGGGGGACAAACAGCGGCCGAGGGAGAAAGAGTGGAGGGGAAGAGGGCGGGAGAGGGTTCCGGGGTCCCGGGGGACCCCCAGCCAAGCACCCCCGCCCCAGGCAGCCTCTCCAGCACAGGAGGCATTATGGTCGCCCCAATGGACCCCCTCCAGTTTTCCCCAGGACCATCACCCCTCCACTGGCACATGCTCGAGCTGCTCAGCGGTGGTCTGGCTTTGGTGGCATTATTGGCACTGATTGGAATATGCTTAATTAGATGCAAAAGTTGCAGAACGATTGGCTGCTGCGCCTGGTGCACGCCTGTTACCTGGCGAGATTCATCGGCCAATAAAGTGACCATTATTCACCCGTCACCTGCCGGCTCCCGCGGGCGGCAGCAGCCGAGGGGCTGCGGGGTGAGGGGGGACCAGGAGGGAGCTGCCACCCCAGCCGGGGGCAGCGGGCGGGGGGCGGAGGAGAAGGGGGCGACGCAGGCGCTGGGGGCTGCACCATGAGGGTGAGAGCCCGGCTGCCCAGCCAAGACGCTGCCGCAGCAGCCTGCGGGGATGCGCCAAGGCTGGGCCTTCAGCGCAGGCGCCAGCGGCAGTGCCGGGGACGGGGGACAACGCTGCTGAGCCCCAGGGACACGGTGCAGCCCGTCCCGTTGCAATGGGGCTGAGGACGGCCACGCTCGTCTCCTGCGGCGGTGGCTCTGCTCCCGACCCCAGGGCCTGGGAAGGTGCCGGGAGCTCGCTGGACCTTGGCCTCGAGCCCAGGCACCTTCTCTAGAGCCTGTCCTGCTCCACCGAGATGTGTCTGGGGAGGCCAGCGCAGCTCCCGCCCCCCCCGCGCTGCTGCTCCTACGCCCCATGGGCTGCGGTCGCACCCACCCGAGAGAGCCCTTCTCGCACACAGCCCGTGGAGCTGTCGCCTCTGCAGCCGGCACGGGGAGGTGGTGGGGCCGCCACCACGTCCCACCCACCACACTGGCCCCGCGTCCCCCACGACCTTGCTGCCAGCCCAGCCGCACTGTGCCCGTGCCCCAAGGTACCCAGCCATCCCCACAGCCGTCCCTCCTGAGCCTGGCCAGCCCTGTGCTGCTCTGTCCCCGAGCGCAGCCGTCCCCATGCCTGATCACCTCTCTCTGTGCCACGCCAGCACTGCCCGTTTCGGTGACACAGATGCCATCTCCCCTCATAGCCGCCAGCCTGGGCCAGGACCCAGCGCGTGTCCATGGGGCTTCTCTGCCACGGGCTGACACAAGGGCTGGGTCCTCCAGCTCCGGAGTAATGGCTCACTGCCCCCAGACTGCTGTGCCCCCCCCAAGCTGGGAAGCTGCACCCCAGACCTCGGGGCACTGCAGTGAGGTGGCGACGCTCAAGGAGAAATGGGCTGCAAGAGGTGACAGGGAGCTGGTGAGTGGGGACGGCGGGAGGGGCCGTGCCACATTGGCTGTGCACCCTGCAGCACCCCATGCACCCTGCACCTCCTGCACGTGCAAACCCATGCACCCCGCATGCCCTGTGCCTCTTGCATACACCCCCGCCATGCACCCCGCATGCTCTGCTCCTCTTGCGCACACACCCCACAGACACCCCCCGTGCCCCCTGCACACCCAGCCATGCCCCACGCCCCCCCCCCCCCGTTCCTCCTGCACATGCATCCCCTGCTGCAGCCTGGGCCCCTGGCAGCACCCCTCATGCACGCTGGCGTACCCCGCTCTCCCGCCTGCGACGCACCTTCCCTGCGTGCCCCAGTGCACACCCTCCTGGGTGCAGTGCCCCCACCTTGCCCCCCACACAGACCCACCCTCTCCCCCGCAGCCCTGGGGGTCCCGGCTCCCCCCGCGGCACCGACAGAGCGTCCCCGCGCTCCGGGTCACACCAAGCATATATTTTATTGAAAGACCAAGTGGATGACAAGGCAGTGAGGGGAGAACCTTTAACCAGGGTTTGTACAAGTGTCAGTTGCTCAGGACTCCTCTTGTTGCTCGAGTTACGAGATAAATATTGGTACATAGAGCGGAGTGGAGTTATAGTCACTAAACTAGCACTGGTCGGATATACGGGGCCGGCAAGCAAAATAAATCACCAGGCACAGCAGTGAGGAGCGGGGGCAGCCGCCTGCCCGGTGCCACGCTCGGGCCGGACCCCGGCAGCCGCCCCGGCCGCGGGTTTTCCTCTCGCAGGGCAAATACATTCAGGCCGGGGGGGCTCCCGCGGGGCCAGCAGCATTGCCCCCCCACCCTGTGGGGAGCCCCCCGGCCCGAGCGCCGGTCCTGCGCCCCACGGCCCCCCGGGGCAGGACGGTAGGGCAGAGCGGTGGTGGGGGACACGGATGGAGGCGAGGGGGCCGGGGGCAGGAGGGGCTGTGCTGCGCTCCCCGGGTGGCTGCAGCGCTGGGGCCGTGGAGGGGACGGGGCCAAGGCGGCTGCATGGGGGTGCAGGGCTGTTCCTGGGGGCCTGCAGCTGGCGGGGAGAGCCCCCCCGGGGGGGGCTGGGAGGGTGGTGCTGCCACTGTGCAGGGGGACAGCATGGACGCGGGGGCTGCGTGGCTGGAGATGCTCACCCCAGCACCCCCCTCCTCCCCCTGCCCCCATCAGCCCCCCACAGCCTCCTCCCGGCCCCATTCAGCCCCTTGTGCCCCCCCCTTGCTGCACTGCTGCCCCCAAAGAATTTCCCACACACACCCTCTCCTGACCCCATTCACACCCCCCCGGCATCTCCCTCCCCGGCCGGGGCCACGGCTGGTGCCGTGGGTGCTGGGTCCCCCGGGCTGGCTTTGCTCATGCAGGGGGGCAGCTTCGCCCCCAGCCCCGCGACTCAGCTGCGTCACCCCTGTGGCCGGGGTCCCCAGGGCTGGGGTGGTGCTGGGCGCACCCCGGATACCCACCCGTGGTGCGTGGCTGCGGCCTGGCCCCCGGCCCCCCCCCGAGAAGCAGTGAGGATGTGCGGGGAGTCCATGGGGCGTGGGCTGGAGCATGTGCAGGGGGGGGCCAAGCCAGCTGGTTGTGGGGTCAGACAGAGTCTCTGGCCATCTGTGGGGCTGGAGGGGGGGTGCAGAAGCAGGAGGGCACAGTGACTGCCCCCTTACTCCAGGTAAATGTCCTCTGTGGGGCAAGCGTACTCCAGGTGCTCCTGGTAATATTCCTGAAACGCTCGTCTGCAAGGAAGGGCACAACGGGACGGCTCAGGGCTGGGCTGGGGCCCGGACCCCGGCACGGCAACCCCCCGCACCCCCAGCCCTGGCACAGCCACCCCCCCTGCCCCCAGCACCCCAACCCCTATACCCCCTCCGTCCCCCCGTGCTCCGGCGCGGCCGCCCCTGTCCCCATCCCCATCTTACCCGACGCACTCGGCGACGTGCCGCATGGATTCCTGGGAGACGAAGACGTGGCAGGCGAAGCGGCTCAGCACCGGGTGCTTGGTGATGAACCCAAAGTAGCTGCAGAGGGAGGGCAGGGTGAGGGGGGGACGCACACCCCACTCCTGCCCCGTGGGGCGGCCCGGCAGCCGCGGGGGGCTCTGTGGAGGGGATGCCCGCCGGGGCCCTGGGGCTGGGGCAGCCGGGACGGGACGGGGACCAAGCAGGTGGACCTGGTGCGGCACCGCAGGAGCGTGGGATGGAGGGGGGCCGCGGGAGGAGGGGGTCTCACCAGCTGTTCCGGGGGTGGCACCCGCAGAAGGAGATGTTCTTCATCTGGAAGAAGTGGCTGCAGCGCTCAAACTGGAAGAGAAGAGCCGGCCGAGGTGTGGGCGCCCGGCTCGCGGCAGGGCAGGCGCCCGGCCCCCGCCCGCTCGCACCCCTCACCTCCTCGTCCCGGCTGTACTCGGTGACGGTCAGGATGAGCTTGATGCCCTGCAGCGTGATCTCCAGGTCGCAGCTGGCCGGCGGGCGCAGGTGCACCGTCAGCTTCCTGGTGGTGGCAATCTGGGGGTGCGGGGTGGGCATGTGAGGGGGGGGGCTCATGCCGGTACGGGGAGGAGGGGGCCCTGCCGCCACTCCACCCCCCCGCCTCGGGCTCACCTTCTGCATGGCGGCGCAGAGGATGCCGTTGCCTTGGTGGTACGGCACCTCCACCGAGCCCAGGAACTGCACGTTGAACCGCTCCACCCAGCACGGGTTCCTCTTCAGGCCTGCGCGGGGAGAGGGGCGAGGAGATGGTGCCCCGAGCCCCCCGCCACCCCCCCACGGCCCCGGGGCCCCCGCAGGCTCCTACCGATGGCATCCCTGGTTTGGCCAACGACCTCGTGGGCGTAGAAGGCGGGGAAGATACCCCTCTCCCCCGTCCGCATGTTGTAGCCCCGGTACCAGTAGTCATCCTCCTCCAGCTCCACCAGGATGGGGTCGTCCACGTCCAGCTCCAGCTCATCCTCGTGGCGGGGGATGAACCTGGGGGGGGACGGCCGGAAGGAGGACGCAGGCAGGGAGGGGCAGAGCCGCGGGAGAGGGGGTCTTGCGAGATCCCCCCAAGGTGCCCGTGGCCGGCACCGCGCAGCCGGGCTTGCTGCTCACCTGAAGACGGCCCGGTGGGTTTGCTCCCGCTCCTCCCCGTTCACCATGCAGGAGAACAGCCCGAAGGACTCTGTGCCTGCAGAGAAGGAGGCTGCTGTGGGGCCAGGGGGCAGCTCCCACCCCACTGCACAGGGGTCACGCCCCACCTCTGCCCACCCCGGGGGGCTGCGGGACCCTCGGGGCGAGGGGAGCAGACAGCCATCACCCATGGGCTCAGGGCGCTCCTCGGGGGGTCCCACCTGAGCCCCTGGCCCTGCACCCCCAGCCCAGCAGCCCGGGGCCGAGGACCCCACAGGGGTGCTGGTGCGAAGGCGCGTTGGGGATCGGCCGCCCAGCAAAACCTCACGGCCCCGAAAGGGAGAGCCAACGGCCTTCGGGTCCGGCCCCACGCCCCCTGCAGCCACCATGCCCCTGTCCCACCTCCCGTGCCGTGCCACACAGGGATGATGCCGTGGCCAGGATGGCTGAGGCAGGACCGTGGAGGGCAGCCAGCCCGCCAACAGCACGCAGAGCAGCCCGGGACAGCATGGCACAGCACGGCACGGCACAGCGCGGGTCACTTACTGGAGGAGCGGGAGGTGCTGTTGACGAAGACGTTGAGGAACTTCTTGGAGAACTGCAGGTCGGCCTCGGGGGACGAGTCCTCGGAGGAGCTGTGGGCGTCGGGGGCCACCAGCCCGTCCCCGAAGGCTGCCTCGTCCTCCAGGTCGCAGCGGTCGCAGGCGCGGAGCAGGTCGCTGTCATCGCTCAGCACCGAGGTGCAGCGCCGCAGGCTCACCAGCTCCAGCTGCGTGTGCTCGTCCACCACCAGCGTGTACTTCACCGAGTCGTAGACCAGGGACTCGTCCAGCGCCCGCGGCTCCAGCGCCCCGGGGGCAGGCAGCAGCTCCCCCCCGAAGCTTCCCCGCAGCGGGTCCTCAGGGAAGGAGGAGCCCTTCAGGTAGGGTGCCTCGTCCTCATCCGCGGAGTAGGCCATGGTGAAGCCACGGTTGGTCTTGGCGGTGGAGACGTCCAGGGCGGGTGGGCTGGCGTCGGGGCCCTGCCCCTGGGGCACTAACCGGACGTCGTCAATCATGTCGTCGGCCTCCAGGACGCCCGAGTCCAGGTCCCTGTCGACGGCCCAGTCCTCCGGGCCAGTGGCGGGTGGTGCCACGGTGGTGCGGTGCTCCCCGGCGGCAGCCTCCGTCCCGGGGGAGGTGCGCAGGGGGCTGTGGGGTGGCCCGGGGCGGCAGCCGAAGGTAGCCAGGACCTCGGAGGCGCCCAGCCTGTCGAGGGCGACAGGGCGCCCTGGGAAGACGGGCGCAATGGTGTCGTTGGTGGGGTTGCTCAGGAAGAGGAAGGGGCCTGGCTCATCGGCAGGCAGCTCCGGCACCGGCTCCGTCCCGGCACCCAGGGCCTGCTCGTCCTCGGCGCGCTGGAGGGAGCTGCGCAGCGTCTCCATGTCCACCAGCTCGATGGCGCGCTGGCAGCGGGGCAGGGTGGCCGGCTCCCCCGCGCCCACCGGGGAATCCTGCGAGCCGGGTTCCCCATCCAGTGCCTCACTCAGGATCTCAGGCTCCAGGTCGGAGGCCGGGGAGATGGTGTCGCAGAGCGAGTGGGTCTGCTGGAAGCACTCGTCCGGGCACTTGATGGGGTAGGAGCCCTCCGAAATCATCTTGTTGACGAGGTTGCTGAGCAGCCAGGGTGAGTCTGAGTCCTCGCTCAGGTCGGGCTCCGACTCCGAGTCGGAGTCGTACTCACTGTTGTCCTCCTCATCCGCCTCAGGCATCAGCTTGGGCCCCACAGGCAGGTAGAAGGAGCGCCGGATACTCTCCAGGCTGTGGTCTGGGTCGATCTTCAGGTCCAGGGGGCTGGAGGTGGAGACGTCCGTCTGGCCCACGGGCGCAGAGGAGTCTGCCGGGTTCAGGCTGTCGTAGTAGTCCTCCATCTTCAGCTCCGCCAGGCTCTCCCGCCTCACCATGCCATGCTCTGGGAGCTCCCTCTCCAGGGTCTCCTCCTCCTCCTCCTTGCCCTTGTCCAGCAGCAGGGAGTCCTTGATGCCCATCAGGCCGGGGGCCTCCAGCTCTGTCTCCAGCTCAGCCTCCGAGGTGGGCGAGCTGGCCTCCTCGATGGAGTTGGTGAGGTGGGAGGACCTGCCGCTGCTGCTGTCGCTGCTCAGGTCCAGCTCCGTCTCCGAGATGGAGGAGATCATGTTGCTGACCAGGCGCCCACCGGCAAAGGCCGCCTCGATCTCCCCCTCCACGTCTGAGTCAGAGCCGGGCGAGCTGAGGTCTTCGCCGTGCCGGCCACCGGGCAGGAAGGGCTTGGCGGTCCTGCTGGTGAGGTCAGCCTCGATGCCGGGGTCCGAGGAGGGCGAGGTGGTCTCCGAGGAGCCCGAGGGGTGCCCGCGCACGCTGGCTGCCCGGCTGGGCTGGGGGCCCTCTCCGTCGGAGCTGAGCGGCTCCGCTGGCCCCGCGGGGCACATGTAGGCACCCGTCAGCCGGGCGCCCTGCCCGTCACGCCGCTCGGCAACGGCCCCGGCCACCAGCTCCTCCTGGGGCCGCGGGGAGCCGGGCTGCTCACGGGGGGCCGTGGGGGACCCCGGGCTCCTGGCCCCCAGGTCACGCCCTTCGCCGGGCGCCGGCCTCTCCCGGCCGCCAGCCGCTTCGTGCTTTGGCGGGGCGCGGCAGCCGTCGGCGGCCGTGGGGGCCTGGGGTGGTGAGCCTGCGTCGGGGCCGGCGGGGGGGCCGGGAGGAGCCACAGGCCCTGTTGGAGAGAGAGACGGTTTAGGGGGTGGCTGGCGGAGGCGCGATGGGGAGTGCGGTGCTCGGAGTGCAGAGGAGATGATATTCATGTTATAATCTTCCCCAGCTCTCGGGGGCGATGGGTTACCATGTGCCAGGGACTCGTGGCTGTTGCCTTGCGAGTCAAAGGGGGAGGGCTGCAGCGAGGGGGGGACCTGCCCGGCCCCCCCAGGGCTCGGCCCCTTCGGGCTCTCCAGGCAGGGTCCATCTTGGATGCAGGCATGGGGAGACGAGTGTCCTGCAAGGGAAGGCAGAGCCCCGCGTCAGCCCTCTGCCTCCCCGTGCCATCTCCCCCCACACCGGGGCGAAAGCTCCCGCCAGGCTTTAACCAAAGGGGGACGGCTGCGGGACCCCCGCTTGGAGCCCACCCCAGTGCCAGCCCCTGCCCCACAGCCCCACTCCAGACTGGGACCCCATCCCCATCCTGCGCTCACCAGTGTGTGAGGAAGAGGAGGAGGAGGAGTGGAGAAGGGCGTCCTGCCAGGTGGTGTGGTGAGCGGGCGGTGGGAAGCTGCCGTTGTTGTTCAGGGAGTCCTGGGGGAAGAGCAGAGCCGGGGTGGGTGGGTGGGCGAGCCCCGGAGAGGGGACGTGGGGCGGCCGAGCCAAGGAACAGGACCCAAGGGGCGTTTGGGGACCTGGCAAGGGGGAGGGAGCCAGGGCACCCGGCGGGGGCTGCACAGGGGCATGGGGGCATCAAATGCGGCCGGGGGATGCCCCTCAGCACGGCTCGGTGCTCCCCGCCAGCTTGGCAGCGCCGGGGCCACGTGCCCAGGGGCTTATCCAGATTAGGGCCGCAACGTCCCCAGCTCCCCTGCCCAGCCAGACGCACGCCTGGGCAGCGCCTGCCGCAGAGCGGGACCGAGGGACGCCACGCTGCCCGTCCCACACCGCCCCAGAGACAACACCCCATGGGGGACACGCCGTCACCGGTGCTGACCCCACGGGACACCCAGCATGAGGCCCTGCTGTGCCCCGTCCCCCCGAGAGCGGAGCGCGACCCCAGCGAGCGGGACCCTGCTGCCTCCCCCAAATTGCTGCCAGCCCCGCGGTGCGGGCAGGAGCCGGCAGGGCTGCGGCTGCCCAGTCCGGCGCGGTGGCAGCTGTGGATTAGTCCCGGCGGGAAGCGCAGGCAGCGATAATCCCGCCGAGCGGGAGATTAGCGAGCGGGGCCGGTGCCACGTGCCGTGAGGCACGCACGAACGTGGCGGTGGGGAGGGTGGCAGTGGGGAGGGTGGTGGGCGCCCGGTACAGCAAGGAGGGTCGGGCGTCACACGGGCTGTGCCGCAGCCCCTGGGATGGGTGCTGGGGGGGGTTGGCACCCCAGGACCAGGGTCTTGCCTCCTCCCCGAGCCAGTGCAAACAGGGTGGAGCAGGGATTACCGGGATTTGCACCCTGGACACGCTGACAGGGGCCGGATCCGGCCACCACCAGGGACTCCGCTCACACCCTGAAGGACGATGGACCAGGGCGGCCGGTGGCATCCGCCTTTGCCAGCGCATCCCGCTGGGGTGCAGCGCGCTGGGGCCGGTGGGCTCTGGGGGAGAGCCCTGGGGCTTTGTCACCCTCCTGCGCCGATCCCCAGCCCCAGTGGCGTTCAGTGCCCTCCCAGGAGAGGGGCCGAGAATCCCGAGAGCCCCCCCGGCACCATGGCAACGCAGCCGGATGCAGGCAGCACCGCACGCGTCTTCCCACACACTGCGGCGGCGCAGTAGCTCAGGGCCAGCACAGCACACGCACGCGCTTGGGGACACGGGGACACCCCCGCAGCACCATGCCTGCGGGGACCCCCCCGCCCCGCCTGCCCCGGGGGAGCCCCTGAGCCCAGCTCTGGGGATGGAAAAGGAGGGACGCGGCGTGCCCAAGCACCCCTGCACACACGCCCGTTCATGCACACCTGGGCACGCATGCGACGCACGGGGCCGGCACGCGACAGCCGCTGTGCCGCCACCAGCAACCGCCCACAGCACCTCGCAGCCCTCTGCCACGCCGAGACATCCTGGACCCGGCGCTCACCCCACAGCCCTGCACGAGGGGACGGGGCCCCCCGGGCCCCTGAGCCAGCGACTGGCAGGGAGCGTGCAGGGGCCCCGCTGGGCGCTGCGCAGACCTGTGCCCCGCGTCCCCAGCTCAGCACCATCTTTGGAGCCAGCGCCGTCTCTGCCCTTCTCTGCCCTCCCAGCGCTCCCGGTGCCCACCGCCCCGGGCAGAGCCCACCTCTGCGGAGCCCCTTACCACACCGCACCCCACAGAGGCTCCGCTCCTCCGCCAGCCCTGAGGTGCAGGGGGCAGAGACCCCGGGGCATGGGGGAGAACCCTCCCTCACCTGGGTGCCGGGGGCCGTCAGGTTGAGGGTGGTGGGCCGGTGCTTCTGCGTCTCCTCCAGGGCAGGTGAGGGGATGGGTGAGGCTGAAGGGGACGGTGGAGCTTCCAACTCATTGCCCTCCTCCTCCTCCTCTTCTTCCTCCTCCTCCTCCTCGTTGTCGTCGATCATCTCGAACTCCTGGAAGTCGTCCTGGAAGGTGCAGACGGGGTGCGGCTGCTCGCCGCGCTCCAGCACCAGGCAGTCCTGGGGATGCGGCACCGGGTTAGTGGCCACGGTGTTCACGCTCACCATGGCCACAGCCCCATTCCCCGCACCGGCACAGCCGCCACAGCGCAATCCTCCCCAGCACCCCTGCTCCCTTCCGCTCCTTCCCCAATGGGACGGGGGTCTCCCAGAGGAAAATGCCCTGTGGCAGGGACCAGGGATCCCCCCAGCTCTGCCGGCTCCCTGCCTGTCCTGGCCCCAACACCCAGCGCCTCATCCCACCTGCACGCCTGCCTGGCCCCTGCCTGTTTCTCCAGCACCGTCTCCCTGGTGCTGGGCAGTGCTGGGGAAGAGCTGAGTAAGCGGGAGCCACGGGAGCGCAGCGGCAGGCAGGCGCCCAGCCGGCGGGGCCGGCACAGGGCTGGCTGCTCAGCCACGCGTGTTCCCCATGGCCACCCCACAGGGCTTGGACAGAGGCGGTGGGAGGCCCCGGGGTGCCCAGCCGTGTCGGGGGGTTCCGAACCTGGGCTGCGAACCCTGCCTGCACCCTGCGGTAGATCCCCTTGGCACCCGGGCACAAGGGCCCCTGCACCCTCCGCTCCAGGAGGGGCTTTGCTGGGCTGATGCCCCTGCCCAGTCCCCGCCACAGCTCCGCGTGCAGCCGCCGTGTCCCCCGGGGGGACTCGGCACGCTCAGCTCCTGCACCTTCTCATAGTGGTCCGAGTCGTAGTTCAATCCGATGCCGCAGTCGTCCGTGATCTCTGACAGGTCCTCGTCGTCAAACTCCTCCAGGCTGATGTCCTGGGGGGGCCTGAGGAGAGGGGCCGGGGATGTCAGGCTGGGGATGACACACTGACAAACCCCAGGGAAATGCCTCCCGCTCCCCCCACGGCACCACGAGGGCCCGGAGAGCCGAGCGGCACTGCAGGCATGCGCTGGCATTGTACCGCCATCACCCCAGGGTGCCCACATGGGAGCACCAGCTGGGCAGCGCCGCAGGGACACGCTGGCGTAACACCGTCACCCCAGGGCACTGGCACGGGAGCACCGGCAGAGCCGGCACGGCATGCTCCGGCCAGGCAGCGCAGGGCCAGAGACCCTGAGCCACAGCAGCGGGAGCCAGGCGAGGCCGGAGGCGACGGGGAGGCCGATGGCCACGCTCCCTCCTGCCAGGCTCGCCGCAAACTGCCTGGATTCACCACCGGCCTCGTGCCGGGGCGGTGAGAGCCCAGTGCGGCTCAGGGCCACGCAGCTGCGGGTCAGCCCCCGGCTGGGCAGAGGTGCTGAGGCGGCCGCGGTAAGCCCAAGACGTCTCCCAAATTCCCTGCCCAGCAAAATCCCGTGAGACAAACCCAAGGCATGTGCCGGAGCCGAGGCAGGGAGGGGACAGTCGCTGCCGCCACCGGCTTCGGGGTGACCTGCACCGCAGGGCTGCTTTGGGCCTTGGGGGTTTAGTTTTGGTTTAACCAGCAGCAGAGCCACGCGCCATCCCGCAGCGCTGCCCGGGTGCAGGTGCTGCCCGCGCAGGCAGGGACGGGGGGCAGCAAGGGGGGATCGACGCCCTGACACCCCGGCCTCGCCGGCGCTGCCTTCCCGCCTGCCCCACGGGCAGGGCTGGGGCTGCCCCTGCCCGAGGTAAGGCTGAGGTAAGGGCGGTCAGAGAAACCAAGCCGAGCCGTTCCGTCAGGAACGGGGGTGTCATGGAAACCAGCGGTTTCTGCAGGGAAAGGAAAAAAAAAAAAAATGACAACTCTTGGCAGGATTTGGTGTCAGAAAACGGAAATCAAACGTTTCTGGCAGCTCTGTAAGGTGGGAGGTGCGGCATCGCCCGGGCGCCAGCGGGGACCCTCTGCCCACCCCTGCCCGCCGGGGTCTGGGGACACCCAGGGCCCCCCACACCCCGAGGGAGCACGGCAGCACCCGGATGGGGGCCGGGGCACGTGGGGATCCTCCCACGGGAATGGGTCTGGGTCTCACGGGGCTCAGTCCCGGGGCTCTGACCCACACATGGAGGGGTGGTCACAGCCCCACAGCCTCCCGGGCTGCCCCCCTCCCTCTGCCCCCTGCTTTCGCTCTGAACTCCCCTTCTCCAGCCCCTCGCCCCAGCGCAGAGGCCGGGCGCTTACTCCCACTTCGCAGGGAGAAAGATTTCCCCTAATCACCTAATTCCCAGAAGTAGGCATGGAGACAGCACCAAACATTCGCAGATTTATGGCAAAAGCATCAGAGCGGCGGTGGGAACGCGGCCTCAGCCTGCAGCGGGGCACGGGGCCGGGCCGGACCCCAGCCAGGGCTGGGGGAGCCCCGGAGGCAGCGGGAGCAGAGCCCCGAGGGTGGTGGGGAGCAGAGCCCATCTCGCCAGCCCCAGGGGACGGCGGCGGCGGCTCTCCCGCAGGCAGCGGGGCGCAGAACCCTCCTGCTGCCAGACACGCTGCTGGGACCCGCCTGCGCTCCCGGGGGCGAGCGGGGGCCTCGGGGGTCCCTCGGCCACCCAGGGCAGGCAGGAGGGCAGGGAGAGCACAGCCATGAGCGCTCCTGGGATGGAGACCTGCCTGCTCCTGCACCTCGGACCCTCCTCACCCGGGGGAACAACTCCTCCACCAGCCCTCGTCCTGGCAGAGGGGATGCACACACACCGGGCCAGCATGGCACGGCGCAGCACGGCTGCCCTGCACAAGCAGGGTTGGGGGTCCCGCCCCACACAGGGCTCCTGCCCACCCGCAGCCGTCCCCCCTCAGCAAGGGGCGGACCGTCGCGACAAACCACGGCTGAAGTTTCTAGGTCACAGCGCTCCTGAGCTGGGGCGGGCACGGTGGGATGGGGCCACCAGCGAGAGTCGGCCCAGCCCCACAGCCTCCCCGGGGGACCCCAGCCGCAGCCCGGCTGCAGCCGAAGAGGCGGCACCATCGCTGCAGGCGTGGGGACACGGCAACGGGCCCCTCGGATGCGCCGGCGACGAGCAGCGGGACGGCAGCAGGCAGGCAGGATGGCATCCATCCCTGTGATGGCTGTGTAGGACACCGCTGCCGGCCGGGCGGAGGTGCGGGTAGGGAGCACCCGAGCGAGGGTCCGGAGCTGAAGCAGAGCCGAGGCAGTGGTTCGGGGAGGAGGGAGCTCGCCTCAGCCCCACGCATGGAGAGGGGCGTTGGGAAGGGCAGGGAGGCAGCAGGACACCCAACTGCGGGGTGTGCAGGGACCCGGCCCCCCACCGCACGCCCCGGGCCGGCCTTGCCACCCCGGCTTTGGCACATCCTGAGCTGGCCGGGCTGGGGCAGCACAGGGTGAGGGCCGGGAGCCGGACCCCAAAGGAGGCCCCAACATCACCCACCCCTGGGGTGCAGGGAGCGGGGCCGTGTAGGGACGGGGAGCGGGGCACGCACACCAGCACGGCACGCAGCCCGGTGTTTGCACGGGAGCTGCCGGGGCCGGGCTTCTCGAGGAGGGAGTGACAACCCAGCAGGGCCACGGGAAGATTGAGTTTCCTCATTATTTCCAGACCAGCTCCCTGGACAGTTCGCCCTGGCAGCGGTTCTCCTGCAACGGCTTCTCCCATGGGGACGGGCCAGGGACCAGGACAGCAGACACCCCCCCCGCCACGCCTGCCGGTGTCCCCCACCCCAAGCCCGTGACCGGCACCCGTGGCTCCCATTGCCCGACCTGCAGCCACCCCACCGGGGCTGGGTCCCCAGGCTCGGGTGCAAGAGCTGTCCCACAAGAGCCCTGCCGAGGCCCTACCGCGTGTGCACCACGGCCTTTCCACACCGATTCCTTCCCGCCGCATCACCTTTACCGGCTTCTCCTTCCCCTCCCATCAGGGGAGCCCACCCCACCATCCTGCCGAGCGCCAGACTGGGCACGGCCTCCCCAGGGGCCTCCTTGGAAAGGGCACAATCCGGATTCAGCCCTTGCAGTGCCCGGCTGAACCGGCACAGGCCGAACCTGGCACCCGGGCCACCGGGCCGGGGCATGCTGGGTCTGCACCCCTGGTGTTGGCAACAGCCGGGGCCTCACCCTCCCTCACCTCCCCAGGCCCCGCCAGGCCCCAGGGACTCGCGGGTGCTCCGAGACCTGGGTGCGCTCACCGCCACAGCATCCCCAGGGATTTGAGCCGGTTCTCCGGGCTGGTGCAGGGGTGCAGCGCCTGCTCCCCAGGCTGCCACCACCTCCTCCTCCCAGTGGGGAGCGGCACTGGCTGGGGGTCACGGTCACGGCTCCAGCCCTTTGGCACCCGCAGAAGGGCTTCGTGCCGCCCACAGCACTGCCCAGGGCTCAGAGCCACCGTCGGGGACCTCGGAGACCGGGTACTCCCATGGGAGCCGGCGGGGAGAGGGATGGTCCGCAGCTGGAGGAGAGCGGATGTGGCCAACGCAGGGGCCAGGCTGCCGCCGTCCCTCCCTCGCGGAGCACAAGGCAGGGGGGGACACGGAGGAACAGCAAGTTCAGTCCCAGGGGGACTGAGCGCCCTGGGGGGAGAGGAGCGGGTCTGGGTTGTGCTGGGGGGGCTCCGGCCTCTCCTGCCCCTCACGGCCCGGGCTGGACACATCCCTGGCCCAGGCCTCGGCTGCAGCGAGGGGGCAGGGAGCTGCCGGGGCCAGCTCTGACCCCACACGGCGGGGCTGGGGGCAGGATGGGGAGCGTTGCCAGGAGGACACAGCCGAGACCCCCGGAGAATCCGCCCGGGGCCCCCATCCCGGGCGAGGGGGCAGGAAGGAGCCGAGCAGCCACGGCAGAGGCCGTGTCCCCCCCTCTCCGCACTGCCGCAAGCGGGGACGCCTGGGGGTCCCGCTCCGCAGCGCGGCCGGGGCAGGGAGGGGACAGCCCCGGGGGCAGGGAGGGGACAGCCCCGGGGGGCAGGGAGGGGGGGGACAGCCCCGGGGGGCAGGGAGGGGGGGGACAGCCCCGAACCCAGCACAGGCCAGAGCCAACCGAGGGCACGTCCCGCATCCCCACCAGCCTCCCTCGCTCCGCACCCCCCGGGTGATGCCCCCCGGGGACCCCCACCCGCAGGGGGTCCTGCCAAGGTCAGGCCGGGTGCGGGGAGGGGGCCGAGGGCCCCGCCGCGCCCCCCCCCCCCCGCTCCACGGGGACCGGCCCGCCCGCTGGCCAGGCCCAGGCGCGGTGGGACGGCGGTAAGGTGACCCGCCACGGGCGCCGCCGGCCCGGGGGGGGGACAGGCGGACGGGGCGGGGGGGGGGGGCTGTCGGCCGCCGTTGACCTCGGGCGCGCCGAGCCCCGGCGGGGGCGGCTCGGGGGGGGGCCGGGGCGGCTGCTGAGCCCCCGCGGGCCAAGCGACCCCTTCTCCCGCGGCGGGCCCGTTCCGTTCCCGGTGCCGGCACCGGCCATCCCCGGCCGCCGCCGGGGCCGCTGCGGCGCGGCGGGAGAGACAAAGAGGCGGCGGCGGCGGCTCCCCCCCGCAGCGGCGGGATGCGGCGGCCCCGGGCACAGCCGGGCCGGGGGGGGTGGGGGTGGGCCTGAGCCCGGGGGGGGCTCTGCCCCTCCGCGAACGGGGCGGGGGGGGGGGGCAGGCAGGGGGGACCCCCCGACCCCCAACACCGCCCGCCCGGGCGGGAGCGGCAGCGGGGGGCGGGGGGGGGGGGCGGGATGCGGCCGGCGGCTGCCGCGTCGTTAATCCCGGGACGGGCCCGCCGCGGGCCCGGGCAGCCCGAGCGGCGGCGGCCCGGCCCGGCATCCCAAGGTGAAGGGCGGGGGGCCCGGGCCCGCCACGCCGAAGCCTCCCCCGCCGGGCCCCGTCCCACCCCCCGCGCCCCGCCACCCCCCGCCGCTGCGAGGGCGGTGCGGCGGGGAGGGCGGCCCCGGCCCCCCCCCCCCCCCCCGGGTCCCGGCCCCCCCCCGAGCCCGGGCCGGGCTCACCTGCAGCCCGGCGGGGAGAGCGAGTGGAAGGTGGAGAGCGAGAACATCTCGGCGCGATCCGCCATCTTCTCCCGGCCGGGGCTGCGCCGGACTGCGGAGCTGCGCGGGGGGCGCGGCCGGCGGGGCGCGGGGGCGGGGAGCCGCGCTACGGCGGGGGGGGCGGCGGGGGATGGGGCCGCCGGGGGGGGGGGCCTTATAGCGAGGGAGGAGCCGGGGCGGGGGCTGCCGGGGGGTGGTATGGGGGGGGGGCGGGGGCTATGGGGGGGCGGGGTGTATGGGGGGTGGTATAGGCGGGGGGGGGGAGCAGGAAGGGGCTGATGGCCGAACGGGGGGGCGGGGGGCTCTGCGGGGGGGCTGTGTGGAGGGGAGCAGAGAGGGCTGGGGCTGTATGGGGAGGGGAGCGGGGCTTGGGGGGGCTGTATAGAGGGGGGCAGGAGGGTGCTGGTTCCCTCTGGAGGGGGGCCGGGGCTGCGCAGGGGGAGCGGGGGCTGTCTAAGGGGGGGGCAGGGGCTGGGCGGTGCGGGGGGGGGAGGGGCTGTGCGGGGGAGGGCAGAGCCGCGGGGGGGGCTCTGCGGGA